>NC_090439.1:1001113735-1001416766 GCF_031143425.1 Pleurodeles waltl | reverse complement strand
TCTGTCACGTTGTTATATCAAAGTCACCTAAACTATCCCCTAATTCCCTATTGGTCAATTAATCATACATTTATACACTACCCAATAATATTCCTATACCAAATCTATAAACTCTAATATTTCGCTCAATAGTTATGGCTCACCCTGGTGGTCAGTGGTGAGCCGTAACTATTTCCTGTCTGGTTGCCTTTGTGTCTGCTTTTTAGTGTTTACTTTTTCTGTTTCCCTGTTGCTCTCTGTACTTTTTGTGCCTTTTTTGTGCCTTTCTGTGCCTTTTGTTGGCTTTTGCTCTGTTCGCTGCCTATCTCCCATGGTTTCCCGCCCCTGCATCCCCTGCGGCCCTGTCCCCCTCGCGCGCCCATTCACGCTTCCCTCCCACCTCCCAGCTGCTCCTCCCTCCCACCACCCCTTCTTAATGGCGGCCGCTGCCCGATGAGGAGAGCAACCCTTGACCTGCTACTGAGGTCACGAGAAGCTCCCCACGCCACACAGCTCCACCTGTTGTGCCTGTTTCCTTCTTCCCGCCCTCGCAGCTGCTTCTGCGAGTTCGAGGCCCTCCTCACACCGCAGGCTCCCACCTGCGCCTCATCCCTGGTGTTCGTGGTGTGCCGTAAGTATTGTCTATCTTGTTGCCTTTGTGTTTGCTTTTTAGTGTTTACTTTTTCTGTTTCCCTGTTGCTCTCATTACGTTTTTGTGCCTTTTTTGTGCCTTTCTGTGCCTTTTTTCAGCTTTTGCTCTGTTCGCTGCCTGTCCCCAGTGGTTTCCCACTGCTTCGTCCCCTGCGGCCCCGCCCCCCCCTTGTGAGCCCATTTGCGCTTTCCTCCTGCCTCCCAGTTGCTCCTCCCTCCCACCTCCCCCTCTAAATGGTGGCCTCTGCATGGTGGGAGAGCAACCCTTGACCTACTACTGAGGTCACGAGAAGCTCCCCACACCGCACAGCTCCACCTGTTGTGCCTGTGTCCTTCTCCCTGCCCTCACAGCTGCTACTGCGAATTCGAGGCCCTCCTCCACCCGCTGGCTCCCACCTGCACCACTTTCCTGTTGGTCAGTGGTGAGCCGTAAATATTATCCATCTGGTTGCCTTTGTGTTTGCTTTCTAGTGTTTACTTTTTCTGTTTCCCTGTTGCTCTCTGAGGGCCCTATTTATACTTTTTGACGCAAAACTGCGCTATCGCAGTTTTGCGTCAAAAAAATTAGCGCTAGCTAACGCTTCTGAAGTGCCATGCGGGCGCCATATTTATTCAATGGCGTTAGCCGGCGCTAGCAGACCGGCGCTGCCTGGTGTGCGTGGAAAAAAAACACGTACACCAGGCAGCGCCGGCGTTGGGGAAAATGGCGTTAGGGCGTCTTAAAATGGGGCAAGTCAGGTAGAGGCAAAAAAATCGCCTCCACCCGATTTGCGCCATTTTTAACGACGCCCAGACGCCATTTACATGACTCCTGTCTTAGTAAAGACAGTAGTCATGCCCCCTTGCCCAATGGCCATGCCCAGGGGACTTATGTCCCCTGGGCATGGTCATTGGGCATTGTGGCATGTAGGGGGGCACAAATCAGGCCCCCCTATGCCAAAAGAAATTTGAAAGAAAAAAAAATTATACTTACCTGAACTTACCTGAATGTCCCTGGGATGGGTCCCTCCATCCTTGGGTGTCCTCCTGGGGTGGGCAAGGGTGGCAGGGGGGGTCCCTGGGGGCATGGGAGGGCAGCTGTGGGCTCATTTTGAGCCCGCAGGTCCCTTAACGCCTGCCCTGACCCAGGCGTTAAAAAGAGGCGCAAATGCAGGTTTTTTTGCCCCGCCCACTCCCGGCGTGATTTTTGCCCGGGAGTATAAATACGACGCATTTGCGTCTCAGTCATTTTTTTAGACGGGAACGCCTATCTTGCATCTCATTAACGCAAGGAAGGCGTTCACGCAAAAAAATGACGCTCATTCCTCATACTTTGGCGCTAGACGCGTCTAACGCCAAAGTATAAATATGGCGTTAGTTTTGCGCCGAATTTGCGTCGAAAAAAACGACGCAAATTCGGCTCAAACGGAGTATAAATATGCCCCTGTATGTTTTTGTGCCTTTTTTGTGCCTTTCTCTGACTTTTGTCGGCTTTTGCTCTGTTCGCTGCCTGTCCCCTGTGGTTTCCTGCCGCTGTGTCCCCTGCGGCCCCACCCCCTCGCGTGCTCATTCGCGCTTCCCTCCTGCCTACCAGCTGCTCCTCCCTCCCACCTCCCCCTCTTCATGGAGGCCACTGCACAGTGAGGAGAGCAACCCATGACCTGCTACTGAGGTCACAAGAAGCTCCCCACGTCACGCAGCTCCACCTTTTGTGCCCGTGTCCTTCTCCCCGCCCTCCTCCACCCGCAGGCTCCTGCCTGCGCCTCAACCCTGCTGGTCAGTGGTGAGCCATAAGTATTGTCTGTCTGGTTGTCTTTGTGTCTGCTTTTTAGTGTTTACTTTTTGTTTCCCTGTTGCTTTCTGTATGTTTTTGTGCCTTTCCTTGCCTTTTGTTGGCTTTTGCTCTATTTGCTGCCTGTCACCCGGGGTTTCCTGCCACTGCGTCCCCAAGCCAGACCTGGATGAATCCTTCTACAGCACCCGACATCGCCATAGTCATCCCAGAGGGTTACAAGATCACCCGCAGAGACCGCACCAACAGAGCGGGAAGAGGGATTGCCATTGTCTACAGGAACACCATCAGAATCTCAACCAACACCGAAGACACCCTCAGAACCGCCGAACACATGCACTTCCAAATCCACATGGATCCCAAGACCACCCTCAGAGTTACCCTCATCTACAGGCTCCCTGGACCTCGACCTCAGTTCAGTGACTCCATCACGACGTCATCAGCACCCAAGCCCTCGCTTCTACAGACTACATCCTCCTCAGAGACCTGAACTTCCACCTCGAAAACACCAATGACAGCAACTTCACCACCCTACTTGACAACCTCGGACTCATACAGCTCGTCACGTCTCCTACCCACTCCGCAGGACACACGCTCGACCCCATTTTCTCCTCCAGCAGCCACATCGCCTTCAGCCACACCACCGACCACCACTGTATCCACTTCACATTCGATAAACCCACCACTCTCCACCGCCCGCAACTGATCCCCCACTGCAGCTGGAACAAGGTCACCAACAACCAGCTAATCTCCACCCTCACCCGAGCCCCACCGATGCCAACACAGCCGCCCACAACCTCAGGCAATTGATCGACGACTGCGCCAACGCTCTCACCCCGATCAAGAAGCCCTCTCACAACCACACCGCCAGAAAGGCCACCTGGTTCACCACCGACCTCCAGACCTCCAAACAGACCTGCAGAAAACTCGAGAGGAAGTGGCGCCAGGAACAGACACCAGCCACCCACACGGCCCTCAAGAACGCCATCCACAAGCACAACCAGCTCATCCAGACCACCAAGAGATCCTCCTTCAAGGAACGCATCAACAACAATGCGCACAATAGCAAAGCGCTCTTCAACATCGTAAAGGAACTCTACAACCCCAGCGCCAGCACCAATGACAGACCACCTTCGCAAGACCTCTGCAACTCCCTCACCACCTTCTTTCACCGCAAGATCACAGACATCCACAACAGCTTCCACACCAAGACCCCACCAGCAGTCGCCAACACCCTGACTCACCTCCCTCCAACCACACCAACTCCCTGCTCTCCTGGACACACGTCAATGATGCTGACACCAGCAAAGTAATGAACACCATTGATTCCGGCTCTCCTTCTGACCCCTGCCCGCACTACATCTACAACAGAGCGAGCTCCATCATCGCCCCCCAAATCCTTATGATCATAAATAGCTCCTTCGAGTCCGCCACCTTCCTGGAAAGCTGGAAGCACGCCGAGACCAACGCCTTACTCAAGAAACCCAAGGCGGACCCTAAGGACCTAAATAACTACTGCCCCATCTCCCTGCTTTCGTTCCAGACGGAGTTTATCGAGAAGATCGTCAACAGGCAATTGACCCACCACCTGGCGGAAAACAACACTCTGGGCCCTTCCCAATCCGGCTTTCGCAGCAATCCCAACACCGAGACCGCCCTTATCACTGCCACTGATGACATCAGGACCTTCCTGGACAAAGGCGAAACCACAGCCCTCATCCTCTTTGACCTCTCGGCAGCCTTTGACACGTCTGCCACCACACCCTGCACACACGCCTCCACGACGCAGGGATTTGCGACAAACCCCTGGATTGGATCACTTCCTTCCTCTCCGACAGAACACAGAGAGGCCGCCTCCCTCCATTCCAATCTGAAACCATCAAGACCATCTGTGGTGTACCACAGGGATCCTCCCTCAGCCTGACACTCTTCAACGTCACATGACACCACTCTCCAAGATTGTCCGATCTCACAACCTCAACATCGTCTCTTACGCCGACGACACCCAGCTAATCATCTCCCTCACCAAGGACCCCCGCCACCGCCAAAACCAACCTCCACGATGGTATGAAGGCCGTCGCCAACTGGATGAAGTACAGTCACCTAAAGCTGAACTCAGATAAGACAGAGGTCCTCATCCTCGGCTCCACCCTCTGCCTTGGACCGCACCAACGCCCACCAACCACACCCGCAACCTGGGTTTCATCCTTGACTCATCGCTCCCCATGACTCAGCAAGTCACGCCGTCTCATCCTCCTGTTTCAACACCCTCTGCATGCTCTGCAAAATCTTCAGGTGGATCCCTACCAAAACCAGAAGGACGGTCACCCAGGCCCTCATCAGCAGCAGACTAGACTACGGCAACGCCTCTACGTGGGAACCACTGCTGCTCTCCAGAAAAGACTGCAACCGATACAGAACACCTCCGCTCGCCTCATCCTGAACATCCCCCACCACTGCCACATCACAGCCCATCTGAGAGACCTACACTGGCTCCCCGTCAACAAATGGATCACATTCAAACTCCTAACCCACACCCACAAAGCACTCCACAATGCCGGACCAGCATACCTCAACGATCATCTCACCTTCTAAACCCCAAACTGTCCGCTCCGTTCCGCAACCTTGCCCTCGCCATCGTCCCACGCATCCACAGGTCAACAACCGGTGGCAGATCATTCTCCTACCTCGCTGCCAAGACCTGGAACACCCTCCCCATCCACCTACGTCAGACCAAGGACCTACTGACCTTCAGGAGACTCCTTAAGACCTGGCTGTTCAAGCAGTAGCAGCCCCCCCCACCTCAAGCGCCTTGAGACCCTCATGGGTGAGTAGCACGCTCTACAAATGCAATGATTGATTGATTATGGAAAGCTTCTGCTAAGCACTTTTAACAAGACAATGAACATTTCATAGTTTAATTCACTCCATCAGCATTTTTATTAACCGCTAAGAAATACAGCTTCTGTATGAGGCTTGGCAAAACTAGGCCAAGACACTCTCTAAGTTTAGGCCTACAGTTAATAGCTAGAACATACTTCATAACCCTTAATATGACATATAACTACATTTATCTAATACATTTTCAATATTTCATAAGTATTAATCATCAATTAGTACATTTTGTGCACACTGGTGGCCATTCTCCGAGGTCACATTTTCAAACATGTGCACTTTTTCTCTATGTTATTCATTTTCTACATAATACATTATTCGAAATACATAGACATTCATTAATAATTTCTATTTAAGACACCTGCTTCAGCACCCCCGCAACACTGAGGCACACCCCTCCCCTGGGCTATATTTGTATAAAGTGCGGGGCGTGCGCATCCCCCCACGCACAGCGTCACGCACCACCAACACTCTGGGGCTTTGATAAAAACAATGATAGAGGGTCTATTTCAGACCCCCACAGTCCCTGGGACAACCACCTCCCTGGGGCTATGCTTGTTGGAGGGTGGCCATATGACCCCTCCCTCGTGGAGCCACCGATGGCCCTGGGGACTGCTATCCCCCAAGGCCGGCTTCTGCTATGTCCCAGGGTGCCCACCCCAAGGACATAGCTGTTAGCCTTTGCTTGGTAGGAGCTGACAGCTCCCACCAAGCAAAAGCAAACAAAGTCCATTTTCTGCAAGAGAGAGCTTTGAAAGAGCTCTCCCTTGCAGAAAGAGGAGTTTTCATCCGTCTTCCTTGTATGCAAATAGGCATGCAAGGAAGACAGATTAAACATTGCTTCTACATACAGCGAGCTGTTACGTAAAGCAGGTCCCTCCTTGTTGGAGCAATGCCGGCTCACACAGGACATGGGGAGCAGGTCAGGGCCGTGGGGGCCTTGAGTCTCTCCCGCAGTCCTGTTGCTTTCTCTTTTTCCTCCATTCCATAATGACATGGAAGACAGAGAGAGATATATAGTCACTGCAATGGCCTCTCCATGCAACAACTACAGTAAGTAGTCACCTGTGGCATAATGGTTGAGGTCACAGACCCTCACACTGAAAGTTGAGGATTCTAATCCTGGTGTGTCTGTGATCATTCCTCTACTTTAATTTATTTTAAACTTTAAAAGTTTAAGGTTCATACTGAAAGGTGATCTCACTCTTTTAAATTAATAAAATTGTGCTTCTTTTCAATTTGTTCAGAAATATCTCATTTATCATCCATCAAAGCCTGAAAAAATCTCTCTCACCCTCTCATTCTCTTTCTCTCTCTTAATTTCTCTTTTTCAATCTCTTTCACCCACTCACACACTGACTCAGACCCCTATGCATCCACTCACAGACCCACTCACACTCATGCATTCATTCACAGACCCACTCACACTCATGCACCAACTCACAGACCCACTCAGGCCCTTGTGCACCCACCCACTCACAGCTCCACTCAGACTCTCACACACCCATTCAGAGACCCACTCGTAAACTCACTCACAGACTCACTCCAGACCCTTGTGCACCTACTCACAGACCCAATGAAACTCTAACGCACCCACTTACAAACCCACACAGAAACTGATACACCCAGTAAGACACTGATGCACCCACTCTCACCCCATACACTCTCACACTCATTTTTACCTCCAGATACACACTCTCACACCTATTCCCACACCCAGAGAGACAGGCCGCAGCCAATTCCTGCCATACACGTTCTCCCATGCCAGTTCCAAGAGAAATCAGAGGGGTGAGGGGCTCCCCTCCTCGAGTCCTATTAGGCTGAGTGATTAGTAAAGGTGGGGAGCATGACCTCTCACCATGAGAATAGCTAGGCCTGGGGAACCCATGCTCCATGGCTAAACTTAATAAAAAAAGAGAGGTGGTGTGGGGTCCCCCTCCCCAAGCTTTATTTTACCCCAGAGACTCCATCTCCCAGAGCTGAGTAATTAATAACAAGGAGGAATAAGTGGCTCCCCTCCCTGAGCCTAATTAGGCCCAAGGGATCTCATCCCTGGGGCTAAAATTTAAACAAAAGGGTGACCCAACTGGAGTAATTTCTACTGGTTAATCAGTGAGTGCTACCTCATTAGGTGAATATCTAGTGCATACCCTATGCTACGGCTGTGTAAAGAACCGCAAGGTAATGTCTCAAGTGTTGTTGTGTACAGGAAATTTTGGCAATGTGATTGCTCCTGAAGCATCTTCATGCAGAAATCAGTGACGTAAAGAACCCTAGTATAGAGAAGATGATGAGGCCACAGAGCAAAAGTTGAATCTCCACCAAACATGGGGTCATCCTCTTGAATATATGGAGTAAGCACTTCCTGGTTTAGTAGAAATGTACATATATTTCTCTGCATCAAGAACATGCCATCAAAATTAGCAGGAAATGTGCTCGGGTCACTTTGGTAAGTGAGTTGTCTATCAGAGTGGAAAATGATGGGAAGATGTTGCATAATACTAACATGGAAGGGGCGGGCCAAACTGACAGAGGTTGTAGGTGATTGTGTGTCTTTCGATACTCAGAAGCAATCAAAAGGGAGAACCATGGACTGTGCTCCAAGACCAGGGTTTGACAAGAAAGAACCCACTCATCTTGGACAGTTACTACAGCAGAGACTGCACTTCAATAAATAAATGATGCATTCTCCTTCATCAAGAATTTCAGATCATTTTTCAACAAGCAATTGTAGAGAAGACACACTTGCTTTCCAATTTAAAAAGGGGAGGGGATCTGTGTGGCTCCCTCCCCCAGCCGCGTTATTTAAAGGTGGGTGCCACAGTCTCCACCCAGGGCACTCACTATACACACGTAGTGGGCTGCATGGGAAAACCCAGGGCCTTTGTGCCTCAAGCCAGCTCACTGCAAACTGCGGAAGCGGGCATTGCTCCTGCCCACAAGAATCAGCTATTCATGCTACTCCCTTTGGGTGGTAGCAATATCTTGTTCTGTCAGCAGAAGCATTTTTAAAGCTTCTGCTCACTGGGAGCATAGTTGCTCCTGTTTGGTAGGAGATTTGAAAATGCTCCCTCCAGGTGGGAGCAAACAGAAGTTTCCCTGCTTGTCCGGTGCAGGAAGGGAATTGACTGTGTCCCGGGGTAGGCTTCCCAGGTCACAGTAAGTGAGTCAGTGTTGCAATCTGTTATAATGAAATGTAAACCAATCTATTGTTTCTATTTCTTATATTGTGTAATGGCATTCAGTATTATTGTTGATTCATCCATTATATATCCAGTTTGACATTATATCAATATGTTCCATTAAGTACTATGTTCCTCCCTCGTCTTCCCCTCTTCCCTATGTTTCCTGTAATGCTCCTGAGGCTGTGATAGAATGTTGAGGCCTTAGTGAGTGGAGTGCGGGTCTGGACTGCCATTTTGTTTTTGCCATGATCCAGTGGGAGTCCGATGGGATTCCGCCAAAAATTGCTGATTTTTTGTATTTTGGCCTCAGGAAAGTCCCTCCGGGTCCCCTCATGAGAGCCTGGGATCCCTACCCTACCCCCTGGTGTCATTTTTGATGCAGGTTCAGGACAGCGGGCTAAGTCCTGTAATGGCATTTTCTTCATGGTACTGACAGCCAATCAGAGGGAGTCTGAATTCCATTGGAGCGAGAGGACCCAAGAATACAAATAGCTTCCTATCAAATCATAAGGCTATATTTTTTTCAGTTGTGTTCAAGGGACTCTCACTAGAGTCCTTGTAACCCAACTGCCCACATAGGCAAATATTTGTGAACCATAATTAAAAAAAAAACTACTGAATGGATTTACACCAAATCAGAGAAGGCACACTTTTCAGACCAAGAGCTAGCTTCGTGCCAAATTTGGAGTAATTCCGTTCAGCAGTTTTTGTGGTAGCGCTGTCTAAAAATGTCTATGAAAAATGCATGGGGATTTTGCGTTTTGGGACCCCCATTTTTTTCTCAGCTCCAGCTTGATGAATCGCCCCAAAACTTTCCATGCACAAACAATCCAGTGCAATCTTGTACTTGATCTAATCGTTCTATCTTCTTTAAAAAACTCTCTGGGCCTGGTTTCAAGGGCAACTTCATTTAGAAACAAAGGGCCTGATTTAAATTTTGGTGGACTGGTCACTCCTTCACAATGGTGATGGACATCCTGTCCGCCAAATGGCTCCCTCCCCCAGCCGCGTTATTTAAAGGTGGGTGCCACAGTGTCCACCCAGGGCACTCACTATACACACGTAGTGGGCTGCATAGGAAAACCCAGGGCCTGTGTGCCTCAAGCCAGCTCACTGCAAACTGCGGAAGCTGGCATTGGTCCTGCCCACAAGAATCAGCTATTCATGCTACTCCCTTTGGGTGGTAGCAATCACAATGGTGATTGACATCCTGTCCGCCAAAATATAAATCCCATTATTTTTTATGGGATTTATATTTCACCGGACAATATATCTGTCACCTTTGTGACATAGTAACATGTCCGCCAAAATCTAAATCAGGCCCTATGTTTTACAGTGTAAACTTGTCATACCTCCACCTGAAAGTCAACCACAGGGCAGTCACGTTGCGTGCTTAGATCCATCTGTTTCCTCCTAACATAACTCCACAGATGTATAATAAGTGGCAGTGTAGGCCATGTAAGGGCTGGTGAGTTGGAAGACCACGTGTGATTGGACTATTCATTTGGGAGCGTCTAGAAGTATGTCAGTTTGAGACCATTCACAAACTCTGCTCTGGAAATTTCTAACTCTTATAATGATTGTGTACTTAGGCCAGTCAAGTGCCGAAAAAACACCTTTCAGCAGCGGGAACAGCACACTCCTAAAGTTTGTGGGAGTGTTGGAGAAGGGCTTTCTCCATGGGGCAATGTTTTGCAGTGACGAAAAAATACAAACACTGTGCTATCTACAGTGGAAGCAGTTCCGTATTGGCGAAATGTCTCCGCACAAAATGGTTACTTAAATTTCCCAGGTGTACACAAGGAACGGAAAGCTGCAACGGCCTTTTCTTTCAATGTGAAGGGCATTTTGTGAATTCCTAAATCTCAGAACTCTACACCTTTTCATAGGAGAATGTGGACAGTGTACATTTACACGTTTCCTTCTGCATCGGTCTCTTAATAAGCAACTGGATGGTATATATTTCTTATTGGCTTTAAGATATGTGTGATCCGCAGTTGCTTTCACTTGTGCACTTTTGACATTCTGCTGCTGTGTTTTCTGGTGGAGATCACATTGTCTCATTTTCTGCAGAACTGACATACTTTACAGTCCTTTGCTCTGTCCTATCATTAATTCTCACTTTGAGCCTGGCTCTTAACTCTTAGATCTTTGTAATCCGTGATCGGAGGCTAGGGATCTGATGACATCATACATTTAGGGTCATGATTATCTCTTACAGTGGACCTCTTCAGGCTTTAACTTGAAATAATTGTATCCCTCACTTTGCAGATAGCGTATGTTATATCCCCCCAAAATATTCTCCAACATTTCTCTGAGAAAGATAATTTCCGATATGCACAACAACCACCACAGATCATTGGGCTCAAGACAAAGGTATAAATCAAGATGCACAAAATTTAAACTGCATTACGAGGTCCTTCCAATTACTTTTTATAGCTTCATATTTTTCAGACAAAGGCACAACTTAATTTGATTTTGTTATCACGCTGCGGGTTCGTTTTATTTAGTATGCACAAGCTACAGCATTGCCTTTGACAGCAATACAGATTCATAAGGATTATCCTCATTAGCAATGCTGGGTACTCTTGGCACAAAACACTGTTTATCTCAGGTGGACGAAGAAATGACGATTGACAGCACAGAAATAAATCTGACATCTATTTTAATGCTGGTGGTCTATTTAGCAATTGAGCTCTGTTGCAAGCTCTGCAGATGCACAATTTGGAGTAGGAGGAATGACCATCCTATTCGACGATCTGGCACTGCGCTAAACTTTGGAATCCAACACATTCCTGCTAATCTCCCATCCATCACGCAAAAAAAGTTCCAACAGAATGATTGGGCCAATGGATAATGGTAGGCATGACATCTGGCGGTTCCTCATGGCTGGGCACTAAGATGTGGAGGGAGATTGTGGTTTCATCAGGTGTATATCGATTACTACTCCTCCCCAACTCAGTCATGGACCTAGCAGAGGGCTGATACACATAAATTTAAAACAGATAATGGCTATTGATAATTTAGGGGGACTTCTAAACTATCCTTGTGTTTGTCTACATTCTTGGGTATTTCTCCTTACGAAAGTTCTTTAAAGTGCATAAAGAGGTGATTATTTTAAATCACCAAGGCCCAAAGTTAAGAGGGCCTAGTGCCTCCTTGTGCCACATTAACATAATTTTTTCTTACACTAATTTGGCTCAATGAGGCCAAATTAGCCACACCAGATTTACAAAGTGATGCAAAGCATGCATTGCACCACTTTGTAACCCTTTGCGCCACATTATCCCTGCGCCAGGCATAACATATGCAAGAGAGGCGTTCCCCCATTAGGGGGCCTGCAAAAATGGCAGAATGGAATCTATGAGATTCCACTACATTGTTTTTAGTGTCATTCTTAATGCTTACAAGAGCAGTCATTAAAAGGAGGCACACCATTATTTATAATGGGCCTCTATTTACTTTTCAGGATTAGCGCCAACTTTTTTGCGCTAATCCTGAAAAGTACAATAGCGTCAAAAATGTTTATGCTATTGCCTCTACCCTGCGTCATGGTGTGCTGTATATTTAATACAGCATACACATGGTGGCAGCAGGGGGGCGCAAGGTGCCGCACGAAAAATGGTGCTACATGTAATGTTGCGCCACTTTTCTTAAATCTAGCACCATGTATCCTTATGACTAAAAGTGTTGAAAACAATAATTTGACTTTAACCAAAATGATAGAATGAAAAGCATGTGCATATGTTACCTTTTTATTTCATTGATTTTGAAGATTCCCCGTTTTTGGTTACCACTCAGAAATCTTTGTGCATTGACAACACCTTCCTAGGTGACTGTGGTCTGTTTTATGATTTGTTAAATCTAGTGCCTTTCGCTTCACACAAAGGGCATATTTACAAGGAACTGGTGCATCTGTGCGCCAGTTTCCTTGTGTCACTGTGCGCCCCCCTAACAATACCATAGTGCACTATATTTACATTACAGCGCAACATCGCACACATTAAAACAATTGCGTCAACATTTTTTATGCTATTGTGGCGCTTTGCTGGACTAGTGCCAAAACTTTTGACGCTAGTCCAGCAAAGCTCAGGGAAGCCCTTAGGAAATAACCTAGCGCCACTTTAACGCTTGCCCTGGCCAGGCATTAAAAAGTGATGTTAGAATAGCGGAGTGAAATTTTGTAAATTCCACTGCACCCTTTTTTGGGGCCTTTCTTGGGGAAAACACCCTCCTTGCATACATTATACATGGCACAGGTATAACGTGTCACAAAGGTTTATAAAGTGGCACAACGCTACCATTGCGCAGCTTTGTAAATATGGTGCCAGGTCAGGGTCTGTTTAACACAACAATAGCTTAAAAACAATAACGCTACTGCGGCACTAAGGGGCTCAAGGGGAATGTAAATATGCCCGAAGACTTTTCTAACCATAAATGGATAAGTAATTAGATTTTACTCACCAGATCAATTAATAAGTATTCCCAAAAGCCTATTTGGAATGTTTCTCAACAATAGTAGTCTGTTTTCATACATATGCAACAATGAAATCTACAAGTGCTGATGACACTAATCTTCAGGGCTGTCCACCACTCAACAAAAAGAAAGACAGTCTGAGACAGTAACACGTAAGTATCACAACACACTCTCATTTCCTATTCTGCTCCTATCTCTTTTAAGTATCTCAGTTGTATTGTTTAAATGGATGCGTTTTTGTTTATGTCATAAATGCAATAAACAGATTAAAAAAAAAATATATATATCACAACACACTGGGAAAAGGCCCTGTCAAGTGACACTGTTATCTCACTAAAAAAGGTTTTGGGATTGGAGCAGCGGCTCATATTATTCCTGTGACATACAAACGTGTGTAAGTTGTTCAATGTTTATTTCACCCTAGTACAGGACATTATAAAAAACAGGAAACAATTGAATATTCTACCACTGCTTGGCAAAACTCTCCATTACGCACAGTATGGTGCCATGGAAAAAAACGTTGAATGTGAGATTATTTTCATTGTGCATTTCACATCAGCTGCACTCCCAGCTCACGAGAGGCAAAAATAAGGCTGTTAAAAAGGTGTGTGTCCTCCTATCTCCAAGAAAATACCTCCCTGAGGAGGTTTGGGAGAATCGTGAAGTGTGGAATACACATTTCATGTCATTCATTCCCGTCTATAACTTGGCATTACATGTCTCTTAAGTACTATAGATTTCAGCATTCTTAATGTATTTAAGTTTTCAAGAGCACATTCTTTTCCTCAGTGGAAATTATTAACAAAAGGAAAGGAGTTCACTAACGAACTTGACCTACTCAACAGCTCAAAAAGCGTGTTCTCTGTTATCGAATGTTCATGGTCTTGGATTGTAATTTTTTTTATTCTTTTCCGTTCTATTCATCTCTTTGAACTGACCATTGGCCTCTAAGGGATACCAGCACAAGAAACTCGCCCTTTTGTCAGAAACAATTTGTATTCCATTATCTAAAATAAGAGTGTTTAGTCGACCTTATCCTGAAAACAAAACCTCCAACAACAAAGCACCAGACAGTGGTCCTTTCACTACTATGCTGACCTCGGATCATTTAAAGTAATAATCTTCTTAACCAAGTTCTCATGAAGACATCCTTTCCCACGTAGTCTTTTCTATGCATGCTTTTTACACACATCCTGTACCACACATGCCTTCATCACGTCTTAACCAGGCATGGTAAGTAAAAGTAAGATATAGTTCTATATATATATATATTCTCTGATTTACTGGGAAAGGCAAAGGTTACAGGAACGCTACAGTGAGGAAATAGAATTAAAAAAATAGAAATTCACTTAAAAAAAACAAAGGTTACAGGTATGTTATAGTTAGGCTCAGTCTTTTAAATGTAACAAACCAAAGAAACTCACCTGTTATAGTTATCTCAAGTAACTGCAACTGGTGCCCTAAGGTAACTAAGGTAAACATCTCTGTAACCTTTGTTTTTTTCCAGTGAATATATATATGGGAGCCTAACTATAACATCCCTGTAACCTTTGGTTTTTTAAGTGAATGCCTATGTTTTTTAATTCTATATCCTAACTATAACGCTCCTGTAACCTTTGTTTTTTTTAGTGAATATATATATATATATATATATATATATATATATATATATATTGATGAGACAAGTGTGCATGGTGAGGATGAAAGTTATAGTTACCTTAGGGTGTGAGTTATAGCTACTTAAAAGAACTCTAACTATAACTGCTGATTTTCTATGGTTTTGTATGAGTAAATTCTGAACCTAACTATAACGTCTCTGTAACCTTTGTTTTTTTCAGTGAATCTATGGTTTTTTAACGTAAAGCAGTTTTAATTACTGTGAGTGGGTGAATGAATGACTGAGTGGGTGTGTGGGTGGGGGCATGAGTCTCTGAGTGCATATATAAGTGAAAGAATTAGTGTATGAATGAGTCTGTGGTTTTTCTTTCAAATCTTTCCATATTCGCGAATAATTTGCAACAATTTACACATTTCTGTGAATATTGCATGTGGTGATGCAAAAATATTTTAAACCTACATTTTGCCCCTAAAACACAACTAAAGCACACCCCTGTGGTCATGGTACCTTCACCCTGACCCCTTATGCCACTTTCAATTTGGATTTTCACCCTCTGCTGTTCGTGGCTTCTTTGTCCCTCCGTGGGACCGGCACGAGGTGTGGGCATCGCCTCCTCAGCAAATCTTTCATCCTCAGGATTGTTTCTGCTGGCGTTCCCTCGTTCGTCCGCGTCTTCTGCTGCAATCCCCGCTCCGTCCGTACTCTCCTTCTCCTTAATGGCTCAGTCCGCGTCCTTCTCCTCCGGCGCACGTTGTCCGTCTTCTATTTTTACCTTTTGGGAAACCCGGATATCCAGGTTCCTACTACTGCCATTTCCGGCTCTGCGGTACCCACGGGGCACTGGTCGGACTGGGGGCTGCCATAATAGGTAGTCTATCACTAATGACATGCATAGGTGTCTAGATAAGAGTAACACTTTTAAATTTAGCAATGGCAATCTGACCCAAATGGAGTGGAAAGCATTACATTCCCTCAAATCTGATCCTTTGTTGGTTATTAGGGAGGCAGACAAAGTTGGGAATGTAGTACTAATGAATAAAGTCGACTACATTCAGGAAATTAACAGACAATTGAATGACACAGTGTGCTATGAACGCATTACTGAGAATCCAATGAAATCGCTTGGCGATTTCATTAATATGCGATTGGATGACTGGTGAGAGAGTGGCCTTATTTCAGATGGGGAATATAAGTATTTGAAAGTACATGAACCACGTTTCCCATGTATCTATGTATTGCCCAAGATACATAAAGGAGATAGGTTTCCTCCTGGTAGACCCATTATCTCTGGGAATTCTTCCCCCACAGAGAGACTATCTGAATAAGTGGACAAATTTTTACAACCATTTGTACACAATTTACCTGCATATATACAAGATAGTAAAGACATATTAAATAAATTTGATGATTTTGAGTAGTCTGATGACCTGATGTTTGTAACCATGGATTTTTCTAGTCTTTACACTTGTATATATAAACAGTTTGGGATTAGAGCGGTTGAAGCTATTCTATGTACTAGGACGGCAGACCATTGGCAACATAATAACATGGTGATGGAAATGATTGATATCATTCTTTCAAATAATTTTTTCTTACATGATGGTCAGTGGTTCCATCAAATACAGGGGATTGCGATGGGTTCCAGGTTTGCTCCTTCTTATGCCTGCCTTTTCATGGGTTGGTATGAGAGGGAGCATGCCTGGGGTAAGCAAGCATCCCAATGGACTGATTTATTGTTTTTTTGGGGTAGATACATAGACGATATTATACTCATATGGAAAGGCTCTGTTGAGCAACTTGTGATGTATCATATGTTTCTTAATGATAACCCCTTTAATGTCAACCTCAGTCTACAATACAGCAAGGAACAGATTGATTTTCTTGACATTACATTCTATGTTGAAGGGAATAAGATACAGAGAACTCTCTTTAGAAAGCCTACCTCATGTAACAGTGTCCTACATGCCAGCAGTGCCCATCCAAAGTCTGTGATCAACAATATCCCCTTCGGAGAAATGGTCCGCATAAGACGCAATTGTAGCACCAACAAGACATTCACTACACATGTCGATAAAGCCAACAAAGATTCAGAAACCGAGGCTATGGAGAACGTATCCTGACAAAAGCGGAAAAGCAAGTAGGACAACTAATGAGAAGCAATACGCTTGTAATGAATAATAATAATAGTGACAAAAGAAGAAAGGAGCAGACCCTTGTGAGATTTGTTACCCAATTCTCTACATCAAGTAATGACATATATAAGATCATTAGGAAGCATTGGCATTTACTATTGGAAATACCTAATATTCGTAATTGTATCTAATAATCTATCGAGGGGGTAGAACCCTTAGGGATCACTTGTGCCCTAGTTATATTGCCACAAATAAATCATGTACGTGGCTACCTATGGGCCCACTAGGTTTCTTTATATGTCATGAGTGCAACATCTGTAGCTTGGGTATTGATAAGATCAAAAAGTTCAGCTACAATTCTCGTAAAAGTTATGAAATCAAACAGTTCATCAACTGTAAAACAAGATATGCTGTTTACATTGTAGGATGTGGATGTGGTAAAATTTATGTTGGCAGCACTATAAGGCCTCTCAAACTCCGTATACAAGAACATGTCCGTGCAATTAAGAATAAAGACATTAGATATCCTCTGTCACTGCATATGTTGGAACAACATACAGATGACAATAAGATCTGGTTTCATGGGATTGATACGGTACCACCAAACAAAAGAGGGGGTGACAGAGAATTGACCCTGCAGCGCAGAGAGGCAGCATGGATATGCCGCCTACGCGCCGTGAGTATGGGCCACAATACAGATGAAGAATTCCATTATTTCCTTTAAATAGGCATCGCTTGTTAGATCTCTGTTGTCTCTTTTTTCCCCTGTTGGCTAATTTCTTTTTAGAATTTCACAATTTTAGGGTTTTCTGAATTGGATACTCACCCCCAATAGATGATGGGCCATAATTGTCATATAATCTATATACATTTAGTATAATTGACACCAGTTCAAAATGGCCGACGCCTTTATCCATTATGGCGAATATTTCAATGGTACTATGGTCGCTATGGCGACGGGTATGTTTCCTGTGTGTTATTCATCACAGATTATCTTTCTCTTCTTATCTTGTAGGGCTTTATTAAAATAGTTTTCAAGCCCCTACAATGTCTTATCTATATTCCTTCTTGTTTTGCCACCATCTACGTTATTGATTACATCCTTCTAAGATGGCTGACACCCCATTTTAAAACGATCAGTTTTTCGTGGCTCTTCCTATGTCATGTTAATATAACATGGCATAGTCTATAAGCTTTATACTTTAGGACATTATTATAAGAATGTCTTAGGCTCCGTTGGTTCTCAGTATAGTTGACACCAGTTCAAAATGGCCGACGTATTTATGCGATATGAAGAGTAATTTTATCGTATAATAGTCGCTATAGCAACTTATATGCATCTTGGGTCCTGTTTAGTATAGAGTATCAGTTTCTTATTACTTTTTAGGGCTTTATCAAAACTCCTGTTAAGCCTGTATAATGCTAGATGGATCCTATACATCTGTTTATAGAATGGATGACACCATTCAAAAATGGCCGATCTGTTTAGCTAAGATGGCGACTATTCTTATTCCAGAATGGTCGCCATAGCAATGAGTATGCCACCTGTGTCAAATAATCTCGTTACCTAGATCGCCCAGGGTTTAAAAGCGGATGTGAAGATGGGCTCAGTTTACTTTCTTTGCCGACCGGGATAGACATGGCTGATCCCTTATGTTATGGGGTAAGCGGTTACTAATTGATTGCAATTTCACGTGCTTCACGGATCTTTTCGGCAGTATTATCTATGACTAGGCATTTAAATTTAAATATACCACAAATGCCTTTTCTTTGTAAATGTCATCCTGTGAAATGCTGTTTTGTAGTATGCCTATTAATTTCCTCTCCCATTGGGATTGTTTTGTAGTAATAACACAAATTAATAGCATATTAGTACATGTGTGGTGTTAGAATTTATAAATATATGTTTTTGTCTAAGCACTTGTAGGTTTGTGAGGTTATGGTTTATGAGCTGTGGTTTTTTGTAAAATAGAAATAGCTATATTTATATATTTATTCTTAAAAGCTTTGGTTATTATCTTTAGAGTGCAATTTCTCGTGTTTTTAAAAAAATTATATTATGGGCTCTTTTGATGGTCTTTCTTTGTGGCATTTTTGGCCATTTATGTAGGGCTATTTGTTTATGGAGTTTGTTGACCTCTTTTTAAATTCTCCATCTTTTGAACATTTTGAAAATATTAAATTTATGTGTGGGTAGTCGATAATTTTGGTTGTTACTCGTTTCTCAATCTGTGGGATATTACATAGTGTTGTCATTCTTTTTAGTAATAATAGGTTGGACATTTAATTCCAATAAAATGGAAAGACAATCAATTTAAAGACCATGCAAATATAAGGTATGATGTGTTTGATATCATATTTATTTCTCTATATATAAAAAATGTATTATTATTATTTTTTCTTTTCAATAAATATATTGTCAAAAATAACAGAATGATGGCGATAGTATAAAAATCTTTAGAACTATGTAGATTATATCCTTTTTTTAAATACTGGTGTTTATATTTAGTTTTTTGTATTTTGTCTTTGTTAATATTAGGAATATGTGTCATGTGATATATTAATATATATGTCTTCATCGCTTTCCGAGGCGTATGGTTGTCCTCCCAGGAAGATGGCATCTGCTTAAGCCACGTCCCTTCACGGACGTGGCGGAGTCTCTGTTGTTCGCGGCTTCTTTGTCCCTCCGTGGGACCAGCACGAGGTGTGGGCGTCGCCTCCTCGGCGAGTCTTTCGTCCTCAGGAATGTTCCTGCTGGCGTTCCCTTGTTCGTCCGCGTCTTCTGCTGCAATCCCTGCTCCGTCCGTACTCTCCTTCTCCCTAATGGCTCCGTCCGTGTCCTTCTCCTCCGGCGCGCGTTGTCCGTCTTCTATTTTTACTCTTTGGGAAACCCGGATATCCGGGTTTCCTACTCTTGCCATTTCCTGCTCTGCGGTACCCCCGGGGCACTGGTCGGACTGGGGGCCGCCATAATAGGTAGTTGGGTGGTCTGACGCCCGGCTACAGGTGCCAAATATATAGGCAAGTCAAACAATGCTTTTTCTATGGAAACATGGTCCTAACTTTAACTACCTACTAGCGACTGCCACTAAGAAATATAAATATATACATATATATATATCTATATATATAGATATATATATATATATATCTATATATATAGATATATATATATATATAAGCTCAACCATAATGCCTTTGTAACATACATGTATATATTTATTCACTAAAAAAACAAAGGTTACATGGGCGTAATAGTTCGGAAATAGAATTAAAAAAACATAGAAATTCAGTTAAAAACCAGAGGTTACAGGGACAGTAGAGTTAGGCTCCCATTTTAAATGTACAAAACCATAGAACTTCACCAGTTACAGTTATAGTTATCTCAAATAACTATAACTCTTGCCCTAAGCTAACTATAACTCGCACCCCTGCCATGCACAGTTTTTTCATCAAAACTATTACATTGATATTATCAATGATGTTATCAGATGTGTCATGAAGACTGTAATTTGTGGGGTAATTAGCAGTGCATGGCGAGGGAGCGAGTTATAGTTACTTTTGGGCATAAATTATAGGTACTTGAGATAACTCTATAACTGGTGAATTTCTATGGCTTTGTATATGAGTGGGCAGTGAGGTCCTTTCTACTGGCGGAGTTAACCGAGTTTAGGGCACTCCATGCGCCAATTGGAGCGCGGAGTTTGGCAAAAAACTCTGCTAGCCCAGCAGAAGAGCAGAGCCCACAGGCCTGTGCACTAAAGCCTAGTTATGGGCCACACAGCACAAGCAAGTCTGTGCTTGCGATGTATGGCCCATAACTGGACTGCACTTTACACTCGGTCCAAAATGAAGACAACATTTGCCCTAAGACAGGTAAGGAGGCCCCCTAGCTTTCTGCAGGTCGGCAGGTTGAGCTGCTGCAAGCTGCTGCTGAAGGACTGTGCCAGCTCCGGATACAGGCCTCCCTCATTTCACTGTCCTCAGCAGCTTGGGAGCAGGGCGCAGAGAGCCAGGCCGCTGGCAATGGGAATCCTGGACCCAGCATTCAGTCAAACCCTCGTTTTCCTTTCTCTTCTTTCACATGGGGTCCGGCAGTGGGCATGTACAGGATTTTTGCATATGAGGCGGGGTCTGTGCTTTGAAAAAAGGAAACGTGCAGTCAGATTTCCACTTGCAAATAACCTGAATCCTCAGAGTCCCTGGGAAAGGAAGTGGTATTATAGGGTACGATGCTGAAGCCAGTAGGAAGAGCTGAAGACCAGGGGATCATCAGCTAATGAGTGGTAGTTTGGCGGCCCCACAAGATAGAGATGTGTGTGGCCTGAGAGCATGCCTTAGAGCCCAATGGCAAGCAAGGTGAAGCACTTTGTGAAAATACCAAGCTGTTGGTGTTAAGCTGGTTTGTTGCTGCTAGTGCTGGGCCCTAAAGAAAGGGCATTCTGAGGCTGTGTGTAAGTGCAGAGGAAGCGAAGTGATTGCAAGGTTGGTGCAAGACAGGTGGTGTGCTTGGCCCTCTGTAGCATTTTTTGAGAAGGAGGGCAGCTGGTGAAGGGAAGTGTGCAAGTATGGTTGAGAGCAGCAGGTTCCAGGCCATTGGGCTGTTTCAGCACAAGAGGCCTGAAACGGCAGCTTTCGCTTCCTATAGCAAACCACCCTGGCCTGAATGCACCCAAACTTGGAAGCGTTAAGCAGGGTCGGGCCTGGTTGGTACTACTAGCCAGGCCTGACCCTGTTTAGCGCTTCAGAGATTGGGCGCATTAAGAACAGGGTGGTAGACCAGGCGGCATTCCACCACAGTTGGAACTCCATTGAATTTCACACAGTTTTTAGCTAACTTCGTGGAATTCCGTGAAGTAGAACTCCGCAAGCTCCGCCCACCCTTAGTTTTGTATGTTTGAAATGGGAGTCTAACTATAACATCCCCGTAACTTTTGTTTTTTAAGTGAATTTCAATTTAAAAAAAATTCTATTTCCAAACTATAACATCCCTGTAATCATAGTTTTTTTCAGTGAATTTCTATGGTTTTATTAATGTATAGTAATTTTCATTACTGTTCGTTAATCCAACCACCGCCATGTAAGGCCTTTGACAATGTGCAGCTGGGGTTGGCTGCAGGGCCTGGCGCCCCCCTTAGGCCGATATCGGCCCAGGTACCCCATCCCCTGGAGCCCAGCGATCATATTTAATTTTTTTGGGGGGAGGAGGCTGCATGCCCCCTCTGCCTGATCTTGGCCCAGGGGATCCCAACCCCGGGGCCTGGCCTAAACATTTAACTTTTTGGGGGAGGATGAGGCCGTGTGGAACAACCTCCTCAGGACGATCTCAGCCTCGGGGACCCCATCCCCAGGGCCTGGCCATGTGACCGGGATGCCCCTCAATATTGGGGACCATGGGGGAGCCTGGTGGCCTCCACGGTCTCAGCTGGCTCCCCACCTCCTGTGGGAACCATCATTGCTGTCACAGAGAGGGAGCTGTTTTGCAGCTTTGCAGCTTTGCAGCTCCAGCTCTGTGAAAGCAGTTTCCGCTGTGTGCCTGCAGGCAGGCGCACAAAGGGAACCTCTGCTTCGATGAAGGGAGAGCTGTTTGACAGCTCCCCTTTCATCGGGCCAAAGTGTTTGCTGTGACTTGGCTGCAACTTCAAAGCTGCCAGCAAATAGCCATGTCCAGGGGTGGGCACCCTGGGACATAGCAGGAGCCGGCCCTGGCAGGATGGTGGAACCCAGGGCCATCAGTGGTTCCATGAGGGGGACCACACGGCCCCTCTCCACCATAGAATAGCCACAGGGAGTTGGTGGTCGCCAGGACATCAGGGGTCCACTATGGACCCCCTTTTTATTTTTTACACTTTGCCCACAGGCGGTGGTGGTCCCCGGGGCTGCATGGGGTACACGGCCCCTGTATATAATTACATTAAAGCCCTAGGGACCTGTGGTCCCTGGGTCAGTGGGGCAGGGGGGCCCCCTACATCATATTTGCTTTATGTCCTTGTGAGGTGGTGGTCCCTAAGGCAGTGAGGGGCCATGCGGACCACTGCACCATATTACCTTCATGCTAAGGGGAGGTGGTGATCCCCGGGGCAGCAGGGTGGTAGGTCATCCCCCCCCCTTAAAATAACAATGACCCTGGGGCCTGCCCAACCCAGGGGCTTATTAAAAAACAAGCGCAAGAGCCCGTGCTTGTTTTTTATTTTTTTTATTTTAAGCTGATCCGCGGATCCACTGTAACTTCTGCTGAAACATTTCTAAAAATGCTTTTTTGTCCCTCTTGGACCTCACCACCAGAGCTAAGGGGTCAGGGTGTTGGTACTCTGGCCTCATTTCTTATTTTTTATATTTTGTTAGGCGTGGCTGATGGCGAGTCCCAACATAGCTGCCAAAACTTCCTTGTCGAAGTGTTGGAAGCCATTCAGGTCTCTGCACAAGATCGGGAGGGGTTGTGAATCCTTTGCGTTCCAATATATACAAATTTAGATTCTCTTTAATATCTCAAAAACTACTGAAAGGATTTACACCAAACAACAAAATAGGGCTCTTTCTGGACCAAGAGATACATTTCTGCCAAATTTGGTGTCCAGTGGTTTTGCACTATCGCTGTTCAAAATTTCATTGGAAATGCTCTAATTTTGACCCCCCCTTAATCTCGGCCCCCGCTTGACAGATCACCCGGAAACTTACCAAACAGCAGCGCATCTGACTGTCACATTTTTAGGGGACATTTTGTGAAGATTTGTCAAGCAGTGCCAAAGATATAGGCAAGTAAAAAACAACTTTTTCAATAGAAACTAGGGCCTAACAATAACTACCTAGCGGCGACCACCACTAAGATATTGAAGCTGAGTCCCAGAAAAAAAGTACAAAAATAAGAAAAAGGGCCAGGGTACGGTCACCCTGATCCCTCAGCTCTGGTGCTAGGGTCCCAGAGGGACTCTCCATGGCTTAAAACGGATTTTTTTTACAAATGTTTCTCACAATTACTTGAGGATATCATGAATTCTGGAATGTTTTTTAAAAATACAAGTGTTGTGTCTTGTGCTTGTTTTGTTTACAAGCCCCCAGGTGGGCCAGGTCCTGAGGCATTCTTATTTTTATGTGGGTGGGCTGCGCAGCCCTCCTGCAGCCCCTGGTACTGCCACCTCCCTGGGGCACATCTGCCTGGCCCCCCTCAGCCCTGGGGGCCACCACTTCTTCGGGGCACTTCTCTGAAACCAATGCGGGGGCTGGGTAGCCCCCCATAGCCCTAGGGACCACCATCTCCCCAGGGCACAAATTTGAAAATGCAAAGGGGGTCCGTTGCAGACCCCTGGTCCCCAGGGACCACCACCTCCCTGGGGGTATTGATGTTGGAGTGGAGTGAGTGGCCCTCCTCTGACACTGATGGCCCTGGGTCATGCCACCCAACAGGGCCAGCTCCTGCAATGTCCTTGGGTGCCCAACCCCAGGACATGCTGTTTGCTGTGACTTGGCAGGAGCTGACAGCGCCCACCAAGTTACAGCAAACACTCTGCTCAGAGTGAGGAAGAGCTGGAGGTGGGGTACCAGCTGGGACAGTGGGGCCTTCAGGCTCCCGCTGCGGTCCCCAACATTGCGACAGGGTGCCCTGGGGGCACCTAAGTCACACGGCCGGGCCCCAGGTGATGAAGTCCCAGGGACAGACATGGGCCATGTGGAAGGGGCCCCTCCCCCCCAAAAAGTTGAAATAATTAGGCTGGGCCCAGGCGGTTGGGGTTACCGGGGCCAAGATCAGCCGGGGGAGGGAGGCTGCGGGGATCCTCTCCCCAACCAAAAAAAATATGTATTTTCATCTCACTGGATGATGTCACCAGTGATGTCATTTGAGATGTCATGAGTGATGTCAGCATTGGTCACTGACCATGTCATGAGTGATGTACTATGTGAGGTAATAAACAGTGCATTACGGGGGCGCAAGTTATAGTTAGCTCACATAAGTATAGCTGCTGAATTGCTATGGTTTTGTACATGTGAAATGTGAGCCTACCTACTGTATGATGTCCCTGTAACCTTTGTTTTTAAGTGAATTTCTATGTTTTTTTAAAATTCTATTTCCTAATTATAATGTCCCTGTAACCTTGGTTTTTTTCAGTGATTTTTTATGTATTTTTAATGCAATGTAATTTTCATTACTATACGTTAATTTAACCACTGCTGTGAGTGGTGGCGGTTGGCCCCAGGGCCTGACCACTAACCACCCAAACCTGAGAAAGAGAGAGAAAGTGAGAGATTGAGACAGAGAGAAATTTAGGCTTTGATGGATGATATAGTCAGAAGGAGCTATTTCTGCACAAACAGTTTTTGTCAATTAAAGACAGAGATCACCTTTCAGTATGCAACTTAAACATTTATAGCTGAAAAAAACTAAACCAGGAAATAACCACAGCCTTTGCTAGACTAGAACCCGTAACCTTGAATGAGCATGTTTGACACCTTAGCCACTAGGCCAGAGTTTACTCCTTACTATACAGTCTCCAGATTTAACTATGATATTCAACCTACAGAGTTTGAGGGGGAAAATACTTTAATGTTTTATCACTAGAAATGTTTAACAGTGAAAACACTCAATAATAAACAAACTCATTGTCAAGCGATCCTAGGATTTGAACCTCCAGCCTACTGCACAAGAACTTTACCATTAGGCCTGAAGTACCCCTGTCCTGCTCTGTATCCGAACGTTAACTATAACATTCTTACCAAACATCTTGCTAGACTGACTGTTTAAACTTCTTGTATGGCGAGACCATTGCAATAACAACCTCTCTCTCTTCCATCCCTTCATAGGATGGAAGAGAGAGAGAGAGAGTAACAGGACCGCAGGGGAGCCTGAAGGCCGCCACTGTCCTAGCCGGTTCTCTGCATTCTGCAGGAGCCAGCATTGCTCCCACAAGCAGGGAGCTGCTTTAAATAGAAGCTTCCTGCTTGTGGGAGCAATGTTTTCATCTGTTTCCCTCCACGCATATAACAGATGAAAACTTCACTTTCTACAAGTGAGAGCTGTTTGACAACTCTCACTTGCAGAAAGTGTTGGCATCCCAGGACATAGAAGGAGCTAGCCCTGGGGGGGCAGTCACAGGGGCTATCATTGGCTCCATGAGTGTGGTGCAGCCCCCCAATGTAAAATAGTCTGGGGGAGGTGGTGGTCCCCAGGGTTGCTGGACTGTATTTGATGGAAACCCTGGGAGGTGGCGGTACTCAGGGCTGTGTGTGTGTTGGGGGGGTGCTGCACCACCCCCTGCATTGGATTTGATTGAAGCCCTGGGGAGGTGGCAGTCCACGGGGCTGCGTGGCCCCGCATTGTATTCGATTGAAACCCCGGTGAGATAGTTGTCCCTGGGGCTGCGGTGGGATGTTTTGTCCCCCGCACTGTATTAGATTTAAGCCCCGGGGAGGTGGTGGTGCCTGGGGCTGCAGGGGGGCGTGTGCCCCACACCTTTTTCATTCTGATCACCCCCTGGAGGTGGTGGCTTCCAGGGCTAATTGAAGCCATAAGACGAGCCCCGTGCACATCCTTTCTTTATTAAACCCCTCATTGCCCCGTGGCCTGACACACCCTAGGGCTAATTAAAAGAAAAGGGCAGGAAAATGCCCTTTTTAAAAAGAAAATCTGAAAAATCAATAGATCTAGATCGGTGGAGTTTTCTGATGTTTAAAAAAAAATGCTTTTTAGCCCTTGGGGGTCCCTCTGTGACCTACCCTGGCCCCCTTTCTTTTTTTAAAACTTTTTTTACTGTGACTCAGCTGAAGCCAAGTCCCAAGATAGCTGCCAACACTTCCTACTTGAAGATTTTGCAGCCATTCAGATATCAGCATGGGGACAGTTGGATCTGCGGAGGATCTGCAACCCTATATATCTATATTTTTTTAACTCTAATTTCTCCAACATTACTGAAGGGATTTACACCAAATAACAAAAAGTGTGCTTATTGGGCCAAGACCTAACTTTCTGCCAAATTTGGCATAATTCTGTTCAGCGGTTCCGGCTGGAGTCGTGTTCGAAAATTTGAAAAATCCCTTTGACGTGAAATGGGGAAAATGTGTTACGGGATCCCCCCTTTTTCTCAGCCCTCGTTTGACAATTCACCCCCAACTTACAACACAGCAGCCGAGCCAATCAAAGTATACGTTTTGAAAATTTTGTGAAGATTTGTCAAACGGAGTCAAAGTTACTGGCAAAACAAAAAACACCCTGTGTATGGAAAAAATGGTCCAAACTATAACTACCCATTGGCGACTGCCAGTAGGTAATATATGTATAGCACTCCATGCAAAGCAGGTCACACACACCCAGGATGAACTTGTCCAGAATTGCTTTATTAAAGGTACGCTTGCCCCTGCAACGCTTTTCGGCCCCACGCATGAAGGGTCATGTGATATCCATTTACGGCATACAAAATTGTCTTTTAACATAAAAAGTGAAAAAAGACTGAGGTGGTCATTACAAGCACGACGGTAATGACCGCCATGCCGGCGGTGTTGGTCATTACCGCAAACGGCATGGCGGTTCAGACCGCCATATAATGAACACAGTAGTGAACTACTACCCTGTTACCCACCGCCAGGCCAGATTCGACCGCCGGGCCGACGGTAGGCACTTTTGACCCGGCAGTGGAGGCCAGACCGGCGGTGGGATAATTATCCCATTTCCACCAGGGATTTCCTGGCGGGAGACCCCACCAGGTAATCCCTGGTAGAAAGCATACGGGTGACAGGAATTCTCATTCCTGTCACCTGTATGTGACACACCAGGCCCCCCACTTGCCACAATCCCCACCCAGCCTCCAAAGACCCTAGAACCGCCCCCAGCCCTGAACCCCAAAAACCAACCCCCCCACCCTGCCACCCTCCAATGTCCATGTAGGCCTCCCCAAATCCCCCCTCACCATCCCTCCCTATACAGGTCCCCCCCAAAGCTCAACCCCCCCACATCCACATGCACCCATATCCCTACATGCATGCATTCATACACGCAGACACACATCCCCCCTTCACAAACACACACGCACACCCCCATGCACTCACACACTCAACAAAAACACACACACCCGTCCCTTCTGGACAGCACTTACCTGTTTTGTGGCCCTGATCCGGGAGGGAATGTGCTCTGTGGATGCTGCTCAGCTGGCATCGCCGCGCCTCCATACAACACCACGCCTATGACTGCATCATTATAGGCATGGAGGTGTCTGGACTGACGTGGCGGTGAGGGTGGAGCAACATCCACCCCGCCACCGACCACCAGCATGGCGAGCCTCACCGCCATCAAAGGTGGTGAGGCTCTATGCATCAGAATATGGCGGGATGCCTGCCACCGCCACTGGTTGTCTTCCATCGACCGTCAGCATGGTCGGTGGCAGGCTATCCTGCCATGTTCATAATGAGGAGCTTTGTTTTGACACAGACAGTGAAGACTGTCACAATGCCTGTAGTACAATCCAATTCAGAGGTTCAGCCATCCAGGAATGAAGTCCCTGTATAACAAAACAATAAGTGCATATGTGAGATTTACATGACTGACATTCTGCAAGTACTGATGTTACACAGGGATTAGTGTGTCAGATATTTATACCAGCACTGTAATATAAAAACCACCAGTTGGTGATAATGATACACATACATTTGCAGGCACGCTTTAATACTAGCAGTGTATTATAAACATACATGATTGAGTATAGTGCCCAGGGCATTAAATTCTATACTGTCCTCGAGGCATGGTCATCAAGGCTTTGTCTGTGGGTGTCACTGAAGGATGAGTATTGTAAGTAAGTTACCATTGCAAGCACTCCTTCAGAAGTAGGATTCAGTGCTGGCCTTACTCATAAATTTCCAGGTGTACTATTAAAATATTTGTGTCTAACATCCATGTCTGTCTCAATGGAAAAACAAGTTATTAGTACGCCTTAGGTGTCAACTCAGAACGACCTTTACTTGCAAGGAAATTCACTCGAAAAAGGAGTAATGTTACAGATAAGTGAATATGTCAGTGACAACATTAATGTTTTGAACTACAAAAACACAGAAATTCACCAGTTATAGTGTGCAGGGCTAACTATAATTTGCTTCCCTGCCATGCACTCCTTATGACCTCACATATTACATCACTCATGACATGTTCTATGACATCAGTTATGACAACACTGATGGTATTCCAATTAACAGCAATGATTTGTGATATGGTTTTGTGTTCTTGACATGCTGCTGAACCTGAAGTAGACTCTGTCTGATTACACATGCACAAATATCCTCGCCACATATTTCTGCTTTCACAAATAGTTTTTCACAATATGGTGAAAAAAGGTGTTAGCACCTAGTATCGCCTTACATACCACCAAGTAAATATGTTTTGTGATTTGGCCTCTGATGGCCTCCAGTCTTGAATCTCATCCCAGTAACTGTGCTACAAAAAGTACTACGTCAACTGCTCCACCTGGATGAACTTAAAGATCTAACTATTCTACCAAATCTTCTCCAATGTACACTTATTTTTCACCTCTCCCTGGATGAATAGTTGTCAGGGGTGCTGAATCCCTGCTTTCCTCAGTGGAACAGCTAATCTATCCTCAAATATTCCCTGCAAAAATACGATCCCTGTAATGAAAAATTACCTGCTTTATCGAATTTCAAGAGAAAATGTCAATTGCATTAGGTTGACATTCAATTAAACTGGAGGTGATTTATGTCCTTTTTGACCCATAAAGATTAGTCAAAAACATATTGTTTTTCTAAATGTAAAATTTAAAGAGTATTGGCAAAACCAGTCAATCTCGGTTAAGCAAGCATTTTTTTTTTCTATGTCAAGCATATGCCATGAAAACAGCAAGCATTGATAATGCCAATTGGACTGACTTTCGTAAGCTGGTGTAACAGTTATTTGTATTCATTTAAAGCAACACATGCTGTAAAGACAATGAAAAAAACATGCAGTCATTTAGAAATAGCTGCCATATGCTCACAATAAACATTTTAAAATGAAACCTTTTCCCAGATGTGTTCGCTTTACTAGTGATTTAGTGAAACAAAATAGCAAGCCTTTCAGTTGCACTGCACACTTGGGAAGCAGTTGTCTAACGGAACAGCTAAACCTGTCCCAATGGCCAGAAATAAAAAGAAGAATGAAAAACAAAACTGTTTACTCTAAGAATGCATATGATCTGCTGCCAGCTATTTTTTTTTTATTATTATTGGATTGACCACAATGTTTGGGTCACTAAGAACGAATATTCAAGGATTGGACTTTTCATATTGATACTTGTAAGGAAACAGGCTTTTTTTGGGCATACCCCCAACTTTTAGCCCCCATTTTAACTACTAGGTACTGGTGTAATGGCTCTGAAATGCCCTGAACCCTGCCAACAGGACTCAGTGCATGTGCTGTGACCCTTCAAATGGTGCATGGTTAATTAGCTGCTCCCCAACTTTCTTGTAAGGCCTAATGTATGGTACCAGGTGTACTCAGAGTCTGTAAGTTAGAGTATCCCCCTCCACCCCTAGGACTGCAGCACTTGTTGTGCCACTGTAAATGAGACAAAGTAAAACATGGCTCCAACTCTGCAGACTGGAAGGGCAATTTTTTTAAAAGTCAACTTTGCCTTTTAAAGTAATGGTAAAGTGCAAACCTCCCTTTTTAATATATTTATGTCAATCCATGGCAAGCATGACAACCCTAAAGCAGGGTGCTGTATACTAAAAAGTGGAACCTGTACTTTACATGATTTAACAGTAAAAAGTCTAAATTGTTATTTTTAGTGTTGAAAGACCAGTAGCCCTATTGACAAGTACAGAGTTACACATTGGCAACCCAGCCCTGCTAACTTGATGATGACTAAGATTGTTACCTATGGCAAATTTGGAGAAAGGGAACACAGGATAACTTTTGGATTCTAGTCCAATATAAATTTGTCCAAAGTGTTCCATAGCTTGAAAGAGCTTCTTGTAACATCAAACTGGTTAATGAAAGATGTCTGTGCCGCACAAATCTATGAGAGCCATGCCCACCATATATGGTAGGAGATACAGTTGCCGGACTTCCTTTTAAGTAAGATGAGTTTGGCTGCAATCATTAGAAGTACATGTTGGTTGGCAAGTATGAGGAGAGAATGGGACAGCTAATGGCCCTATTATGAAAGTTGTGAATACTGAATTAAGGTGGGTATTAAATATGTTATTACGTTGAGTCACTATCTTGTCCCAGTATGTCTCAGTACGTAAAGGTTATTAATCTCGTCTAGATTGCGATGAGAAAAAGAGACACCCCCAAAGGCTTTATACTCCACCCCATGAATAACAGCTGACTTTGGGCTCCCCTCTTGAAGGTGGCAACAGGCACCACAAACCCTGTAGCTTTAGCTCAACCTGACATACAGATTTGATGGAAAACAGGCTGTCCTGACACATAACTAGATCTGCAATAGGATCTAAGAATCGTGGCTCGAGGGCGACTGGACTAGTGCACTTGCCACCAGCACTTTTTTTAGAAACAAAAAAGTGGCTCTATTGATATGCCATTGATCAGGGTCACTAAGGTATTATAGTGTTAGGCTCCTTGAATGTGGGCACCCTTCAGAGGGTAAGGTGCATCTATACTACTGTTGAGTTCATTAGAATGTATGATATGTTTTGCTGTGAAGGAACTGGGGCCCATATTTATAAAGAATTGGCGTACGGCAGAGCTGCAAGTCTTAGAGTGTAGTAAACTCATCATATATGCCAAACAACATACACAAGTCAAGTTATAAATTTTTAAAGTAAACAATCTTATTCCATAGAAAACAATGGAAACATTGGTGTTCCACAAAATACCTGGTTTGCGTCAAAAATAAAGGTGCACGGATGAGCGTGCATCGGAAAACACAGTGATGCATCGAATTTTTACTCACAAGTGAGGCCGTGCATCGTTTCTTCTCCGGTCGGGCAGGCAATTCATCGTTTTTCTTCCTGGGGTTTTCGGTCAACAACTTAAACCCCATTCTGCCTTTGAAGTAGGCACATTTCAGAGGAAAGTCTCTGTTGTTCAAAGGATCCTGCATTGCCCTGGCCTGGCTCCAGACTCATATTATAGGGTTGGAGACTGCATTGTGTGAGGGCAGGCACAGCCCATTCAGGTGTAATTGACCACCCTAGCTGAGATGGCCCAGCCGAGATGGCCCAGCAGGATATACAGGCTACACCCCAGCTCCCTTTGTGTCACTGTCGAGAGGGGATTCACGAACAGCCCAACTGTCAGTCTGACCCAGACAGGGAATACACAAGCAGGCAGAGTCACAGAATGGTTTAAGCAAGAAAACACCCACTTTCTAAAAATGGCATTTTCAAACTGACAATTTAAAAGCCAACATTACAAAAAGATGTATTTTTAAATTGCGAGTTTAGAGACACCAAACTCTATATTTTATCTGCTCCCAAAGGGAAAATGCACTTAAAAGTTATTTAAAGGCAGCCCCATGTTAAACTGTGGGAGAGATATGCCTTGCAAAAGGGAAAAACGAATTTGACAGTATATCACTGTTTGGAAATGTGAAAACACACCAGCACATGTCCTACCTTTAAGATACAGTGCACCCTGCCCATGGGGCTACCTAGGGCCTATCTTAAGGGTGCCTTACATGTATAAAAAGGGAAGGTTGGGCTTGGCCAGGGGGTACACTTGCCATGTCGAATTGGAAATTTAAAAACTGCTCACACAGACACTGCAGTGGGTGGCACAACAATTGCTGCAGGCCCAGTCCACCCCTAGTGCACTTTACTAGGGACTTACTAGTAAATCAGATATATAAATGATGGAAAAACAATCACCAGTACAATTACACAGAGAGCAAATGCACTTTAGCACTGGTTAGCAGTGGTAAAGTGCCCAGAGTCCTAAAGCCAACAAAAACTGGTCAGAAAGAATAGGAGGAAGGAGGCAAAAAGTTTGTGGTGACCCTGCAAAAAGGGCCAGGTCCAACAGAGAAATTAGCAGTTAGAAACTCTATTGTCTTACAAATCTAAGGAAAAAGCCTACAAAACATCAGCCTTTTGGAGGCCAAAAAATAAATAAATGGAAAGAATGGGTGACACTCTTATCGATTTGTGAATCCGAAGAGTAAAGAATGTTTTGGGCTTATGTACATTCAATTTAGTCTTCTCATTCCAAGAAACTAGGAAATAGTATACCAGCTGCTGTTTCAGAGGAACAAGTCACAGCACTAAATTGTGAACAGAACGATAAGACCAATAAAGATGAATTTACATATGGTCCTCGAAGGTATTCTAGAAAACGTATCCCCATAGAACATTTACTGTTGGTCATCCTGTCTCCATCCCTTATTTAATGCCTATTACTTCACAGGGCAAATTCAGTCATCTTGGCAAGGTTTAATTATTTGCCCTCTCCATAAAAAAGGCCCTGTCACATTCCTACTAGTTTATATATGATTACTCTGTTAGATATGGAGGCTAAACAAAATGCCCCATTAATTCTGAACGACCTGGGCAGAAGAAATGGTTCCAATCCCATGGACGCAAACGAGTTTTAGATACAACTACAGCACTGTAGAGAATTACATGACACTATCGATACATACCAGGAAGCATTTAACGCCAGGAGCAACAATATCCTTACCAGTTTCATTGACCTGCATACAATTCATTTGTTGTGTACCAATACATGGGTGAAGGTAAAATATGGTACATATTTGACCAGCAGGGGCCTTAAAGCAGGGTTGCATTTTATCGCCATTGCTTTTTTATCTTTTTAATCTTTACGTCGCTGATATTACAACTCACTTGTGCAACAAAATATAATATTTTCTCAAACTGGAGGAAGAAAAATTCCACATTTATTGTATGCGGACAATACCTTGATGTCTGATCAGACAAGTGTCGGTCTCCAACACACACTAAAGTGGTTTGAAATGTACTGTGCCATGAACAATCTAACAGTAATCTGTGACAAGCCAAATGTCCTCCATTTTGGGAACAGGGCATCCAAAGTTAGTGGATGGCACATGAACAACCAAAATGTCTTGCTGACAAACTCATACAAATATTAGGGTCTCTGGATCAATGATACAGGTGCATGTATCAAACAAAAAGCGAAGTTATTCCTTATGCACCATTCCTCATCTCAAACTCAAAATCGCTTATTATTTAACCTGTCCAGTCCATATATCAAATTGGTTGCATCTTAAATTGTTGGCATAACTGCAAAAGATGCTTCAGTGAGAAGACAACAACGCCCATGTTCCTTTGCCCTGGACCAATATTTGTGAACTTTAAGAAAGCGCACAGCTCCTTTATTGTTGCTGTATGGCTTCAGTGAAACGCCACCCTATTAACTTACCATAATACCACTTAGAATAACAAGGAAAGAAGTCAATATGAAGGCTATACCTACCCATGAACCCAGCTCTAGCAAAGAGCCAACAGATCAGCTCTGCACTTGCCCTTCCATCCCTAGCAACATTTGTGACCCGTTAAATCACCCGGGGCTTCTAAGCATCTAATACGCAATAAAGAGAAAAACAATGGACACAAGTGGGAGGAAGGCGTGAGCGGGGGGAGGCTGTGGGACATAACGGATTGCAGGGTAGTTGGACACAACGGAGGGCGGGGTAAAAACAACAGGCAAAGGGAAAGAGGCAGGGGGGGCTCCTTTCAGGAAAAGAGGTGTGTACTTACTTTTCTGGTGACAATTCACCCTTGACGCCTGTAGGTTTGCCTGGTCGTATGAGTGTGCACTGGCAATGGAGTATTAAACAGTTAGCCTGAAGACTTAACATAACAGACTTATGATGTGTTGACTACCTATATTTGTTACTGTTATTGTTATACTACAGGGGCAATTCACCCCCATGCTCCAAAGAGACATATAATTCATCGGTTTAGGGGGGCAGTCAGCAGGCTTGAGACTATCACGTTTGTATCACTCATGTTTGCAGTGCTGTTTGCCCCGCTTTCAGACTGCATGGTGTGTGGTGTCTCAGTGTGTTATTGTTTGCTATATTGAATTATTTATCCTTATTCAAAATAAGCAGAATTCTGTTCTGTACACATTTTTATTTTGCAGGCACTTAAGGGTGCTTATTCTGTTCCACTTAAGTAAGCCCACAAGTTATAATTTCCCTATAAACTATTTATACATCCGACTGGTAGGGATAGAACAAATAACAATATGTTATCCATCACTCCTGACAAAGGCAAAGGCACTGAGCAGCTAAAAGAGAATGGCTGAAACATGTTGACACAAGGGATGCTACAAAGTTTGTATCCTTAGGCATCCATTACTTTCCTCTTTTTCACCTTACGGGGGTCACCAAAAATAAATGGTAATGATGTTTTGTATCCCCTGTCTCTCCTATGTGACCACATCTTGTTTAATAACAGGCTCCAGATGAACACTCCTTGAAGTCTTCTCATTCACACCTAAGTGGTTTTACAAACTTCATGATCAAACCATAGTCACGTTTTTCACTTATTACAAAATTCACCAAGATGGAGACTAATCTTTCTTTAGCTTATATGGACCCCTGTATTGTTCAGTAGCTCCGTTATGGTGATTTCTCAGTAAAATAGCTCTTCACAATCTTTATTGATTATCACACAAAAGGGGCTTTCCAACAAGTGGTTTAACCAATTGCGTGCCTTGGACTGAACACTAGATTTATTGGAATCAAACTCTACATGTTTACTTCAGTCTTGTGAACACAATGATTACTCTCAAAACACTGAATTATAGTTACCTCTTGAAAGCACAAAAAATCACAACTTTCAAATATCTATTATTGAATTGCTGGTGTTCCGATTTATGTGGGCCCACTCTGAAGGTTACACTGTAGCCTGGCATTTAAATATGTTCCAATGTGACTTTAATCAGGGTCTACCCAGTTGCCACCCCTTCTCTCCTCTTCTGTCTATCCTAGAGACAGTACATTTAGAATTGTGACTTTTGCAGAGCATGTTGTATTGACGGGACTCATCCTCCTCATTTCACCAAATGTATTTTGTGTTGAAATTGCAGCTAATACACAGTTCATCCAAATTCAGATCCTGCACAGTGTCACAAAAGCATTCACGCACTTCCAAAGGTTGCTATATGAGCCCAGTGTAAAGGGGAGTAACAATTTACTCTAAGATCAGCCATTGATGTCCTTAGTGGCAATGACAACTGAGGCTACAAAAATGTATGCATACATTAAAAGAAATATAGATACTCCTCACCCCGGTTTGTTGTCAATCATAGTCTGTAACCCTTGAATTGGGCATTCCAGCTACAAAAAGATTAGAAGGCAAAGAATATACATAATCTGCACAATTGATAAAATCCTCTATAGCCATGATTTCCTGCACACAGTCTTCTACAACATCAGATACGGCTGTTGTAAGAAATTACCCTATTTCTGTTGTGGTCCCACCATATCGGCCACTGGCTTTAAGACTCGTTGTGCCATGGCTAAACATATAACCCCCACTCCATCTAGCATGTGCTGTACATCGAAGCTCCCAGTTTGGCCTATTTAGTTTCCCCATATGTCAATTGTAACTAGTGCCTACAATGCACATATGTCATGGAAGGTTAAACGTAATATGTGGGCTGTAGTGTGTATGTAACAAATAGTGACGGAACTTTATGTCTGCCAGGAGCCCCACTGTGCTCTGGCTGGGCTGCAGTTTAAATAACAAATGGCAAAAGGACTTGTTTTTTTCAGGTAGGAGAATCCTATTTTTATATGTTGATAAATTCCCTCCAAAGGTTACTGTGCCCACCGGGCAGGGTACTGATTTATAAATATAAGGCACGGTATTTATTGGGGTTAGTGTGCCCTCAAATTAAAATAAAACTCACAAACTATTTCACTTTGTAAGCTTTTCCAAGGTTTTTCTTGGATAGGTTTAGATGGGGCTCACAACTTTTGTGTCCTGTCTTTGCCCAGGGAAATGTCAAACAATTTCTAATAAAAGGTTTCAAAGTTACTTCCCACTTCATTTTCAAATCAGAATTTTGATGCCTGCATGGAAAATTAACTTTTACAATGTACTTTATTGTGCCTGAGCCAAAACTGGACCAAAACCCTTTTGCAATTCAGCCCCTTTATGTCTGGAATATAAATTATTGCTTGGGGAGTTAACCATTCTGGACAATAGCCTGCCTCTGAGCCCAGAAAGTATAGATGGATGTTAACTGTTGATTACATAGCAGGTATAAACTATTTGAGAGTTGATAGGAACAGTTGGAAGAATAAAGGACAGCTTTAGCAGTACCTTTTTTGACTTGGAGATGCCAGAGAGAGCTTCTCCTATTAATTCCTAGGTCTCTCCTAGACAGCCAGGCTGCAATCACAGTATGAAATCCAATCAGGTTGCAGGAGAGCTCATCTAAATAGGGGTGCGGCTACGGAGCTGAGAACAGGCCTGCCCGGTGGGAGAAGGCTTCTTGCATATTGAATCAAGGACTCCTGGTTAATTTAACAGAAAGGCAAAAAGGACATGCTGGTGGGGGACTGCAAGAACAGTTAGGATTGGTGGCAGAATGTCTCTAATCACTGGCTGGTGCCCAGCATAAATCTGGCACCCCAACCACCACCATCTCCCCAGAACAATCCTTGACTTAGGAAAGCTCCAATTGAAGAAGACAGCCCTGCTTGGAGTAAAGGAATCAAAGACTCTTAACTTCTGCTGCAAGAATGAAGACTCCTGACTTCTACCATCCCCCAGGGACAGGAACTGTTCTCCAAGAGTCAAATGGCCGACTTCATGTTTGCTTGTTCCAGGGATACAAAACGCAGAAGGATTCCTGGCTCAAAAATGGCTAAGCTGACCAAAGAGGACTAAACACTCTAGGGTCTCTGGCTGGAGAGTGATCTATTTCTGAGACGACTCCTCTGAGGAGCTAGGTACTCCTGGACTGAATAGAAAGACCTTTCCCACCCTTTTAGGAAGAAAGGGCCTAGTCATTGTTTCCACCTCCATAGCATTATTACAGGGCACTGAGGCTTACTTGAAAGGTCTCACCTTAGGAGGCCATGGAAAGAAAGTTCATCCTGCACAGAGCTTCTTGCTAAAAATTCGTTTAACAGGACCTTGCAGCAAGGTAGCCAACATCATGGAGCTCTGCCTGGCTGCAGCTTCCAGCCCTGCCTTACTGGAGGATTTTGTCTTCCAAAAAGTTAACTAAATCTGAAACATCTGACCTGGGCAATGTGGCAAATCTATCCAAACAACTCAGGGTTTTTGGCACCAAAACCAACTGCTTCAGAAGGTGCTTTGTGCTTTACAACTGTCCTTGGGCAGTTATTTTGCTTATTAAAATGTTCCCTATTGTTCTAAATTGGCTCGGAAATGTTATTGTGTTGTTTTTTTTTACTTTAAAATTGTTAATACTCCTTGAAGTTAACTTACACTTCTACGAGAAATACCTGTTCCTTGTGGCAGAGCTATCAGGGGCTGAACAGAAATTGTTTCAGAACCATGTTTCATCCTAGCCAGATTGTGCTAATTACTTTGATAGGGTTCACCCCTTCTGAAATTAAGAACCCAAAGGCCTAACAGTTTATATGGTGTTAGCAACATTCAATGACAAAAATAATAGAGTGACTCTCATGCTGTGGGAGATATAATGTGTGTGCGCCCCTATTTTTTTTGGTTTGTTTTAGGACTCTGCATGCTATGACATTGCCATTCAATATCACCAGCGTCTACTTTTCTCCTAAACATGTATTAGGAAATTTGTTACACCCAATCGACTTATTTACATTTCCAATAATACCATGCTAAATTGGTATAGCAAATGCTTCGGTGGCACCGAAGTTAACCCCTTCTGTGCCGAGGACGTAGTGGTTACGTCCTACGGCACAGTGCTGCTGTGCCGAGGACGTAACTACTACTTCCTTGGCACACAGCCCAGAGGGAGCGCTCTCGCTCCCTCTGTGTGCTTCCCCCCACCCCCCCAAAGTCAGGGATGGAAGGGGAAGCCCTTCCCCTTCCACCCCGACCCCCCCCCCACCCCCCTGTGACGTCAGCGCGCGAGCGCGCGCTGATTAGTCACAGGGGTCTCCCCCAACGCGCTGGAAGCTCTGCTTTCAGCGTGATTGAAAGAGAAATGCTGAGCAATCACTGGGGGAGGCCCGGAGATGCTTCAAAGGGAAGGAAATGTATTTCCTTCCCTTTGAAGTCTCTCCCAGGGTTTCAAAAGCCGGATTGCTTGCAATCCGGCTTTCCAAACCCCACTAGACAACAGGGATTTTTTTTTTTGTGTGAAATTGACATAAGGGTGCGACCCCTTGGGCAAGGGTCGCTCCCAGGGGGGGCATTTTTTTGGGAAGGCCTTTTCTGCCCCCCCTTGGGGGCAGATTGGGCAATTTTAGGTCAATCTGCCCCCAAGGGGGCAGAAACCACTAGGCACTGGGGATTTTTTTTTTGGCGGCAATGTCACGCAGGGGGAGCGACCCCGTAGGCAAGGGTCGTCCCGGGGGGGGTGAGGGGATGGGGGGAAATTTATTTTAGGCCATTTCTGCCCCCCCCCCGGGCAGAAACCTCTAGGCGCAGGGCAAATTGTTTTTTTGTGTTTTTGTTTTTGTTTGTTTGTTTTTTTAGAGATGAGGAGCGACCCATTAGGCAAGGGTCGCTCCCCTGGGGGGGCAAATTGTATTTAGACCATTTCTGCCCCCCTTGGGGGCAGATTGGCCGATTTTAGGTCAATCTGCCCCCAAAGGGACAGAAACCACTAGGCACAGGGGATTTTTTTTTTGGCGCCAAAGTCACGCAGGGGGAACGACCCCGTAGGCAAGGGTCGCTCCCAGGGCGGGGTTGGGGGGATGGGCGGAAATTAATTTTAGGCCATTTCTGCCCCCCGGGGGCAGATCGGCCTATTGTTATTAGGCCGATCTGCCCCCGGGGGGGGGCAGAAACCTCTAGGCGCCAGGGCAAATTGTTTTTTTGTGTTTTGTTTTTGTTTGTTTGTTTTTTTAGAGATGGGGAGCGACCCATTAGGCAAGGGTCGCTCCCGAGCGACCCCTTGGACAAGAGTCGCTCCCCTGGGGGGCAAATTGTATTTAGACCATTTCTGCCCCCTTTGGGGGCAGATTGGGCAATTTTAGGTCAATCTGCCCCCAAGGGGGCAGAAACCACTAGGCACCGGGGATTTTTTTTTTGGCGCCAATGTCACGCAGGGGGAGCGACCCCATAGGCAAGGGTCGTCCCGGGGGGGGGTGAGGGGATGGAGGGAAATTTATTTTAGGCCATTTCTGCCCCCCCCGGGGCAGAAACCTCTAGGCGCAGGGCAAATTGTTTTTTTGTGTTTTTGTTTTTGTTTGTTTGTTTTTTTAGAGATGGGGAGCGACCCATTAGGCAAGGGTCGCTCCCCTAGGGGGGGAAATTGTATTTAGACCATTTCTGCCCCCCTTGGGGGCAGATTGGCCGATTTTAGGTCAATCTGCCCCCAAAGGGACAGGAACCACTAGGCACAGGGGATTTTTTTTTTTGGCGCCAAAGTCACGCAGGGGGAGCGACCCCGTAGGCAAGGGTCGCTCCCAGGGCGGGGTTGGGGGGATGGGCGGAAATTTATTTTAGGCCATTTCTGCCCCCCGGGGGCAGATCGGCCTATTGTTATTAGGCCGATCTGCCCCCAGGGGGGGGCAGAAACCTCTAGGTTTTTTTGTGTTTTTGTTTTTGTTTGTTTGTTTTTTCAGATTCCAGAACTTTCTGTCACCGAAATGTGAGGAAAATGTTTTTTTTAGCCAAATTTTGAGGTTTGCAAAGGATTCTGGGTAACAGAACCTGGTCAGAGCCCCACAAGTCACCCCATCTTGGATTCCCCTAGGTCTCTAGTTTTCACAAATGCACAGGTTTGGTAGGTTTCCCTTGGTGCCGGCTGAGCTAGAGGCCAAAATCTACAGGTAGGCACTTTGCAAAAAACACCTCTGTTTTCTTTAAAAAAATGTGATGTGTCCACGTTGTGTTTTGGGGCGTTTCCTGTCACAGGCGCTAGGCCTACCCACACAAGTGAGGTATCATTTTTATCGGGACACTTGGGGGAACGCTGGGTGGAAGGAAATTTGTGGCTCCTCTCAGATTCCAGAACTTTCTGTCACCGAAATGTGATGAAAACGTGTTTTTTTAGCCAAATTTTGAGGTTTGCAAAGGATTCTGGGTAACAGAACCTGGTCAGAGCCCCACAAGTCACCCCATCTTGGATTCCCCTAGGTTTCTAGTTTTCAAAAATGCACAGGTTTGGTAGGTTTCCCTAGGTGCCGGCTGAGCTAGAGGCCAAAATCTACAGGTAGGCACTTTGCAAAAATCACCTCTGTTTTCTTTCACAAAATGTGATGTGTCCACGTTGCGTTTTGGGGCTAGGCCTACCCACACAAGTGAGGTATCATTTTTATCGGGAGACTTGGGGGAACATAGATTAGCAAAACAAGTGTTATTGCCCCTTGTCTTTCTCTACATTTTTTCCTTCCAAATATAAGAGAGTGTGTAAAAAAGACATCTATTTGAGAAATGCCCTGTAATTCACATGCTAGTATGGTCACCCCGGAATTCAGAGATGTGCAAATAACCACTGCTCCTCAACACCTTATCTTGTGCCCTTTTTGGAAATATGAAGGTTTTCTTGATAGCTATTTTTCACTCTTTATATGTCAGCAAATGAATAGATGTATGCCCGGTATAGAATGAAAACGCACTGCAGGGTGCAGCTCATTTATTGGCTCTGGGTACCTAGGGTTCTTGATGAACCTACAAGCCCTATATATCCACGCAACCAGAGGAGTCCAGCAGACGTAACGGTATATTGCTTTCGAAAATCTGACATTGCAGGAAAAAGTTACAGAGTAAAACGCAGAGAAAAATTGATGTTTTTTTCACCTCAATTTCAATATTTTTCTTATTCAGTTGTTATTTTCTGTAGGAAACCCTAGTAGGATCAACACAAATTACCCCTTGCTGAATTCAGAGTTCTGTCTACTTTTCAGAAATGTTGCGGTTTCTGGGATCCAGCATTGGTTTCATGCCCATTTCTGTCACTGACTGGAAGGAGGCTGAAAGCACACAAAATCGTAAAAATGGGGTATGTCCCAGTAAAATGCCAAAATTGTTTTGAAAAATTGGGTTTTCTGATTCAAGTCTGCCTGTTCCTGAAAGCTGGGAAGCTGGTGATTTTAGCACCGCAAATCCTTTGTTGATGCGTTTTCAGGGAAAAAACCACAAGCCTTCTTCTGCAGCCCCTTTTTCCCATTTGTTTGAAAAAAACGAAATTATCACTGTATTTTGGCTAATTTCTTGGCCTCCTTCTGGGGAACCCACAAAGTCTGGGTACCTCTAGAATCCCTAGGATGTTGGAAAAAAAGGACGCAAATTTGGCTTGGCTAGCTTATGTGGACAAAATGTTATTAGGGCCTAAGCGCGAACTGCCCCAAATAGCAAAAAAAGGCTTGGCACAGGAGGGGGAAAAGGCCTGGCAGCGAAGGGGTTAAATGTCATATGTGAGCTATCATCAGTATTTGATAACAATGATACATGCATACACTGTATAGTTCCAAAGAGCACCATTGTATACTTGCTAGGCTGCAGTTTTGAGACCACTGCTATAAAACATGACAAGGAAATTTGCTTTGCCATCTAGGGAACCCACTTTACCACATTTATAAGTCTACCTATATGTGCCTATAAACACGTCCAGTGATGGGTACCTAATGAATAAAAGTAGAAAATACTGGATATTAAGTAAAAGTATATTCCTCAAATGAACAGTTGTCAAAACATGTTTGTCACTGTGTAGGTGAACTTAAATTTTGAATGAACAGACCTAATTGTGAAAAACTGGATTATTAAATTTCAGCCTAGAAAAATATTAGAAACTTGCTGGCAGGTTGTTTTTCAACTTTTATCACATAAGTGATTCATTGGTAAAAGCAGATTGTTGATGCGTGTAGTGGAAAAGTGTTTTTTTAAAGAGTTCTTTGTTGTTCAGAAAAACACTGGAATTAAAACAGGTATGCTTGCTGCCTTCCCTTTAGTGGCTAAAATAGCACCCTAAAGGATAGTGTTGCCACCTCTATGGACAGGAAGACTGATCTGGTGCAACAACTTAGCAGGAACGGGTGAACTGACTTGGTACAGGAACACATGATGTCACAAAGGACTATGGCTGCCTTCTGCGTCAAGTGGAGTTCCCAATGTGAACCCATTTCAGCCCTAGACTTTTGTCTCAGACCACAGCGAGGCAAAAGGGTGAGGGGGTGTACCTTCATTTTCACGGGGATAGGTCAGAAAGTGGGTTCAAAGCTCTTGCCAGGGGAAGATGCTATGACAATTTTGAATGAGGGACTGGGGAAGATTTTCAGTAAAGTGAAAGAAGTGCTAAAAAAGGGGCTTTCACAGTGCTAGTGCGCAGGGTCATAATGGTGTGAACGCTGAACTTATTACTAATAAAATTATGTATTACGAGTTATGAATTCGCATATAAATTAGTTAATATAGTGAATAAAGTGCAATTTTGGAAAAGTTTGTGAATAATAATTTTGTAGTAGTGTGTCATATTAATGATTTAATGCTATGTATTTGCTTAATTAAATGTAGGCCTTAAGTTAGCGAGGTCTGGGCCTAGGTATTACACATATTAAAATGCAATGTCAGAATAGATTTGTGAACTCATGTGTAGAAAATAAAGATGTATTGTTCTAACTGAAGGTTGACTAGAGATGTAGCAGTAGCCTTTAACTTTCTCATGAGGACCTGCTTGTAGAATCATGTTGCACCTAAAAAATTACATTTGAGGACCTGATGCATGTGAAATCGATGTTCCCGGGAACCAACAATGGATGCACTGACTAGAGTATGGAAGGATACAAGAAAGTTACCTGAAAAGTCAGATGATGGGAATGGAACGAGAAGAACCAATTATCGATGTGTGCAAGATAGTTTTGTTATATTGTAGATTTCAATTTAGGCTTTAATTGGTCTAACTGTAAGCATCCGATTTTCTGACCAATGGCAATGTGGGAAGTGTTTTAGGCGATTTTGACTTAACCGGACTGCACAGAGGAGAAACTTCACTTCTTCATCGTCACTTTCACTTCTTCGTGGCTTGACTTTGATGGCTAAATAATTTGATGCTGCCCTTAGAGATTTGTTTTATGGTTCTAACTGCATAGAGACTCCTGTGTCTGAACTGCCCCCTTCCATTGCCCTTTACTGATGCAGACCAGACGAATGTCCAACTGAGGAAGAGAATTGCAGCTTGCCGATCCATATTGAGGAGAGGTATAAAAATATCATGATTTTGTTGTAGATATTCTTAGTTGTTTTATGTACCAACTGCTGATTTTTGTTTGAGCCATAGTTGGATGTTTTCCAAATTAACTTTTGACTAAATTGTTCTGCATGAAGCCCAAACATGCTATTCTAATCCGGATGTTAGATAGGGAGACACTGGAGATGCTGACAAAATACATTAATTGAGCTAATTTGCATTTTTCATTTGCTGAAACTAAATGTATGCTATATTTAATGCACAGTTATTCTTGCTACTGATTTGTACTGTGATTTTAGAAGGCTTAACTATCAATGCACTAATCAAATTAAGATTCCTTAGAAGATTCGGTCAACCAGTGTTGTTTGTGTAAGTTTACCAATTGATTTTGAGAGTGATTTATGTGATCTTAGCATTGATAATTTCTGGAAATAAAATTTCTACCTTTACTAAATGGTGTGGTTATTTATGACAAATGGGTCATGGTGTGTAAAGATTTTTGAGTCGTAAGATGTTCATTGGTGTTTCATGTTAATGTGATTGCTTTGAGTTTAGGGACTTATGGTGGAGTTATCCTAATCGTAGTCAAAAGATCCATCGACCTATAATGCATCCCCTTATCTATTAACATAAAGACCAAATAAGGAAAAACACGCTAACAATGGGACCTCACCTCAGTGCCACCTACTCAGAACATTCTTGGACCAACAAGAATGCCTCAAGAAAGAAAGAGACTTGTTCTTGACTTGGGCAAGAAGACTGAAAGACTCCTGGTCTGCACTGACACTCAGGGACGAGAACTGCCATCCACAGGTCACTGCTACAGAGACACAAAAGGATGATAGGCTTCCTTCTCTGAAGATGATTCAGTTGACCAATTGTGAGTAAACTGTACTGGACTGCAAGAGAGCTTTGGCTGGGTCCATACCTGGGTCCTGCTGGCTTCCAGGTTCCTGCCTAGAAGCCAGCTCTGAGGAGGTGTAGTGGCTTTCCCAGCTAAAGTTTTGGATTTAGTCACTGTTCTCTGACTTCCCGAGAACCACCATAAAACAAATAACCTCTGAGACTAAGGGTTATGTAGCCAGCGCCAGACTGTTAATTTCGCTCACTCTAAGGGCCTGATTTAGATCTTGGTGGGGGAGGACACTCCATCACAAACTTGATGGATATCCTATCCACCGAATTACAATCCCCTTATAGCCTATGGGGGTTGCAATACGGCAGGCAGGGTATCTGGCACATTTGTGAGGGAGTATGCCCTCTGCCAGGATCTAAATCAGGACCTAACTTTTTCAAACAACATCCAAGGCTACTGGCGGACCTCAGCAGAACTGTATTTGAACCTGAGGAGCCTTCATCAACTACACCTTCATACACTCCCTAACTGAAAGAAAAGAAGAACAAAGTCAATTCATAGGACTTGGGATTGGGCGAGGTAAAGAGTTCATTCCAGTAGTTTGTCGACCTCTGCATCTGTTGACACCAATTTTGTCATGCCCTGAGCTTTTGGTTCTAAATATGAAACCTTTGGCAGTTGATTGATGATGATATATGCAACTTTGCAGGAACCTTTCCACCTTCAGCAGTCTACCTTGAACCATTGAAGAATTTTGAGAAGAAGGCAGAAAACAAAGTTCCAAGGTAAAAACATTGAGTTGTCTGACCTGTCATTGCTTACCGGACCCCTGCTTCATCATGATCAGCCTGAAGTCAGGCCTAGATCTTGGTTGATGGTGAAGTTTGACTATGATTGGTGTTTTGTGGACTCTTGGTGCTTTTTGCCTTAATTCTTTAGAGATCTATAACTACAATTCTGGTAATTCATTTTTTATCATTTTAGTGTCTTTTTGCTCATTGACTATTTCCTGAGTTTGCCTGTGGAATTTAATTTGTGTTCTGAAATTTAATATTGTTTGTGCTGTTTGAATATAGCTTTCACGTTTCTGGTGAAATGTCTGTTATTTGTGCCAGAGCAGCCAGGGAATAAGCAACACTTCACTTTGAGCTGCATTGGGTGACATCTAACCAGTTTGTGTTCAATAGGTTGGTCGGGGTACCCCCTCTTGAAATAATAACCCAACTTCTGAAACATTCCAGTATTGTTAATCAACCTGAATATTTAAGGGCTTTTGAATAAATGTAGGGACACGCAGTGCACTGCATGAGTGTCAAGCTTGGGGTGGACATTGACATGAGGGTAGACAGTTGCTGAGCTTCATGACTGTTTTGTCAAGATCTTTTGCTGTCCACTATCCATTTCTAGAGGGCTTGCTTGTGCCCTTTTCAGCCTGAAGCTCAATGGAAGTTATTTGAATGCATGTCCAGTTGGCGGGGAAGGTATGCACAGGTAGTTACTTGTTGCTATCTATGTATATGTTTGCTATGTCTATAGCATCTGTTGGCAGGCTATTTTCACAAAGTCCACCTTGGTGTATATGTGGGATGCTGTATTGTATGTGCCTGGCTCTGAGAATGATGATTGGCTGCTGTATGTACTTGTGTGTGTGTGTATGTTGTGGTCCATGGTGCGAATAGTGTATGGAAATCCATGAGACATTATGTGCCCTCAGTATTGTTTCAGTATTTTTCCATGATTTATCTAATGTCCTTCGATGTTTTTTTATATTTATACCAAGTGGTTGCGCTGTTCTCAATCAATGTTATCTCAGCATTCAGTGCTGATCTACGTGTTGGATGTTCCTCATAGTTGCTTTTCAATTTTCTATATGTGTCATGTGCACATGGCAGAACAAGGGTGTGTGTAGGAATGATAACAGCGCACATTTTGTTTTCTGTTCAGACATGATATATATATAGTGTCTGGACATTGTATTCTAAATTGCTACACTATGGCCCATACTTATACTTTTTTAGCACCGCATTTGTGCCGCTTTTTGACGCAAAAGCGGCGCAAACTCACAAAATACAATTGTATTTTGTAAGTTTGCGCCGCTTTTGCGTCAAAAAGCGGCACAAATGCTGCACTAAAAAAGTATAAATATGGGCCTATGTTTCTCTCATTATTGCTCGTACATTATTGTTAACTCCTTGTGCCCACTTCACTTTGATACAATGATAATTTAAGGTTTCAAAAGCACGCAATTACCCCTAAGGATGTCCTGATGCTGAAATGCCTTGACATGTCTGTGAACTTATGGTCATAATTGTGTGAGATGTGTGGGTGAGCTGTTTTGTGGGGGATGTATTTATAAGTGTGTTATTCGCCATGAACGCTGGGACATTGCTGTGTTTTTATGATCGCATAGTGTACTTTTCATGGATTTTACTCTCTATGTGTATGTCCAGTTGGCCTCGGTCTGTACTTGCCCTTAAGGTGGAGTGTACCAAAGTTTGAGATGATGTCAGTTTACATGTCATTGCTGTACTTACCCAAGACCCAAGTACTGGGGAGGAACCAAGCCACCAGAGCCATACCTATAGATAGGAAACATCACTTTGCCCAGAATGGAATGGATATATGTGATATAGAAGAAATAAAAAAACAGAAATACATTCATGAACAAATGAGTGTTGTTATTAATTGCGTCTCTAGTTGGCAGAGGTATGCACCTTGTCCAAGTGGGGACCACAATCATAGTCAAGGTAAGTCAGATACACAACCTAAATTAACCTGTGCTTACCCTCTGGTATCTTGGCAGAGAGCAGTTAGGCTTAACTTAAGAGACAATGTGCAAAGTACTTGTGCAATACTTAATTGCTGTAATACAGTGAAAAGACACCACAAAATGATTCCACATAAGTGTAGAAAAATAGATATGCTTTCTCTGTTTAAAACCAGACCAATATGATAAATATCAATTAATATTTCAGCGTTATGCAAGTTTAAAATGACTAGCTCGTTCTTAGAGGGATTCCCAGTGCTCATGAAAAGAGGAGGGCGCTCTTGCTTACAGAATTACGCAAATGTCTCCTCTCTTGTGAGGTAAACCCCCAAAGTTGTTTCAGGTGTGGAAAGAAAGGAAAATCCATGGCGATTCAAATTCCCTCTGTCCATACAGTTACAATCCCTCGGGACCAGTGAGACCAGCACAAAGCAACAAAGCACACAAACAACAGCCCAGGATCTGCATGTAGCTTCAGTAATGGTATGAGCACCCTGAGGCAGAGCAGACTGCACTGCTCCTCCCAGCACCATACCTTGTTGGCCTCTGGTAGTCATAGGGAGTAGTCCTCGACCCTGGTGCTGATGCAGGCATGTTGTAAAAGTCTTAGGCTCCCACTGGTGGCTTGGAACCGGGCGTTTGCAGGCAGGTTCTCCTTTGGCGGCTGGGCCCTGCCTACGGTGGTCTTCTCAAAGTTTCAGTGTTACTGGGTGACACTCATTTCTCGAAGTCTGTAGTTTTACTGAAGTTGGTGAAGGCACGAGTGCTTCTGAGGTGAATCGGTTAGGAAGCACACAGCACATGCCGGGTGCACAAATCACTCACTGCCCCACCGTCCATGGGGAGATCAGACGCTCAGTCCCTCATCACAGTGCACTGCTACTGGGCACACAAAGGGCAGAGTCCCAGGGCAGTGGTGCACAGGTAAAATCCTTTGTGGTCCTCAGATTTTTAAATTGAAGGCAAGCTTGACAAGCCCTCTGAGTTCTTGGTAGCTAGAGGTTGTAGAGGGTACCTTTAGTTATCCCTCCCTGCAGAAGTAGCAAGCCAATACAGCAGAGCAAGATGCAAAGTGGCAGCCCCTCCTGGTAGCACAGCAATCGTCAGGCAGCAGGCCAACACAGCAAAGCAAATGACAAAATGGCAGTTCCTCCTGGCAGCCCAGCTCCTCCTAGTTGCAGATTCACCATAGAACTCCAAAATGAACTAGTTTGGTGGGGTTTAGCGCCCAGTGCTCATACCCAAAAAAGCGTTTGATATAGGGGTGACTTCAAAAGAGTTCTCAGAAGTGCACAAATGTCCCTTTCATTCTAGCTCTGTCTGCCAGGTAATCTGTAGGGGGCAATCAGTGCTTTGTGTGGAGACAGGACACCACCTATTGAAGTGTAATGGCTAATCCCTCCCCTTTCCTCTTCCCAAGAAGACCCATCAATATGCAGATGAATGCAGATGCGGCTGAGTGTCCTGTGTTTGTGTCTATCTGAAGGGAATTCACAAAGTGTATTCAGAGGCATGCGAAGGCATAGAATAATTAAATTAAGAAAATTACAAATCTTCAAAAGTGTCATTTTCAGGTTTACAATTTAAAATCCGACTTCAGCATCAGTTGTGATTTTAAATTGCGAGTCCAGAGAGACCAAACTCCAAATTTCCATCTTCTCCAAATTGAGAATTACACTTACAAGGTTTTTTAAGGCAACCCCAGTGTTAATCTATGGGAGAGATAGGCATTGCAGGAGTGGAAAATACATTTAAGGTTTTTTCACTGCCTGGACATGATATACTAAAAGGTATGTGTCAGACATTTTAAATGCACTGCACCCTGCCCTTGGGGCTAACCCGGGCCTACCTTAGGGGTGACTTATATGTAATAAAAAGGAAGGTTTGGGCCTTGCAAGTGTGTGCACTTGCTTGGTTGAACTGACAGGTTAAGACTGCACCCAGAGACTCTGCAGTGGCAGGCTTTAGACATGTTTGAAGGTTAGTGGAGTGGGTGTCACGATCAGTGCTGCAGACCCACTAGTAGCATTTAATTTACAGGCCCTTGGCACACCTAGTGCACTTTACTAGAGATTTACAAATAAATTAAATATGCCAATTGTAGATAAGCAATCTTATGATGTTTTAGAGTACATAGCACCTGCATTTTAGCATTGGTCAGTAGTATTAAAGTGCACAGAATCCTAAAAGCCAGCAAAAATGAGTCAGCAAAACAGGAGTTCAGAGTGCACAAAATTAGGGGAGACCACGCAAAGGATGCAAGGTCTACCTACTATGAAAAAACTGCTTGAAAGAAAAAATCTTTAATACAGCATTTACAACTATAAAGAAACCAGATTAAGAATAGCCTGATGAAGAAAACCTCTGACAACAATCCTAAACCAAACTCTAACCATAAGAATGAACCTAATTACAAGTGAAAAAGGTGAAATGCATCTCTTGTATTATCCAGAGCAATCACAATGCGGTGCAAGATAGCATTATATCATGAGTGATTTCTGATGGGCTGAGTTACCATCCTCATGACCATCTCTTGAAAAGTAATTGTTCAGGTTCAAGAAATTTAAAGCAGAGGATTCCTTCAAACTGGAAGAACTTGTACTCACAAAGAAAACTGGCACCTGAGTGTGCTCAGGGTTCTGCTAAGAATAGAAGTTATCATCAATTCAACCCTCAGCAGATGCTGACAGAAAAAACAGATGCATTTAGATAGCGTCTTGCACCAGAGATAGCAGCGTTAAGGGTAGCGGAAAGATTCTGCTCTGCTGGCGGAATTCTGAGTTTTGCCCACTTCACATTCCATTTGATCCTCAGAGTTCCTGCAAATCTCTGCCAACCATCATGTGGCAGAGCTTTTTCTCACACACAGCTCACCAATGTTAAGTTGGCGAGCGAGAATTTGCACCCCGAGTGTGATTTTTGGGCACTAGAATGACCCCTGGTGAGATTTCTCAATGCAGGAGGTCACAGCTGATCGCTGCCTTCACATTGAGAAAGCTGCCACTTGAGTAGAAACTGTACTCAGGTGGCAGAAGAAAGCAACACTCTCTGGCACACCATGTGGTGCAGTTCACACTGATTCTTTATTTTATAGCGCGGAACAAGCTCCTGGTGCTAGAAATCAGTGTGAGCAGTGCAATGTATCCAAATTCTGCCTGGCCACTGAACCCCGCCGAATCTTGTGGAATTTTTGTACAACTCTGCAGATTTCCACATAGTGAAAAGGCATGAGTTCTGCTCATCCTTAGCCAGCACCCAAAAGGCCTGACCAATCCTTCAAGAAACAGGGCACCCATGCTTTCACACCCAGCAGATATTTGTTGCTTGAATGAGAGTTTACCTTAAAAAACAAAACACAAGAAGTGTCTGGCAAAACAGGTTTGTTTAATTAAACATTACATTACAGCTGCAAGAGCAGTTACAGAACCGGTGTCTGAGGACTGTCTCCTGTTGTACATCTGATTGAAGCTGTTTTTTATACATTTCTTTGAGTGCAATAAAAAATATAAAAAACATTTATTTCTTAGTATAATTATGAACAGTTGTCAAGGAGTCATAAATACGCTTCCAGAAAGGTGATGCAGGTGGGCCTCAACCTGACTTGGACACAATGTGGGCCAGTAAGTAATTGTCCAGATGTCCTGACTGGGGGGTGCATGGTCACTACGTGTGCTGTGTGTGCTGTGTCCTAATTGGCTAAGTGTACCTAACTACATGTGGCATCTAACTTCATGGTGTTTTTAGGAATCAACGTATCCCTCTGGCCATGTGTTTTTTATTGGGGGCATTCTCCAAGAACCATTACAGTATTGCTGCCTATCTGTGGGTTCTGATCTAAGTTTTCCTGTTTGTTCATTTGGCTGCTGGCTAAGTGTTACCCCACCTGTGACCAATCAGTCATTAACCTTCTGGCCTGGGTCTCAGAGCCTGTCTGACCATTTATCTATGAGCTGGGGTTGATGGAGAGTTCATGACCGGGGAATCTAACAATGGTGATGCGAATTCGTTTGTGTATGAAAAAGTATCGCTGTGTAATTCGACATCAAATAATCCCAAATTAACATATTCAAAACTGATGGCTAAAAAGCACACCCGCCAATCAAAGCAGTATCATTTTTAGCAGTGTCTAAATGAACAGCCATTTATCATTTATAGAACCTGGGTCATCAGCCATTTCTTCAGCAAAGCCACACCTTCAGCCTGACAATCCACATTTCACTTACCATTCCATAACACTCTACGTTTTCTCCTAGAGCAGATGTGATCTGACTGATGCATGCCTTATATTTGTCTCACTATGCTTTGCTTCTCAGAGCACCATTTTTAACAACTTTATATACATGTCTTTAAATTTAGTAGAATATTTTCCACAATATTGCTTCCAAGTGTTGCAGACTGTATGTTGGTTGTTTGCACACATTTTTCGTTCTGGCAGGGACAGCATTAGTTTCATTGCTCAGCTTCTACCATCAATACATGGAGAGAGGGGCAACAGGTTATTCCCCCTCAGAGATTGGTTATTCTAAGAGTCTTTCACATATATATCAGCCCATTACACCTACCAGGTGCTGTATGGATTACTGCGTGCTCACAAATGTGTAAATCCATAACCATGCAGCAAACTGTATTATATATGTATTTGTTAGACCCACACACGTATATACACATATATGAAACACAGTTATTATTTATTTATAAAATATTTTAACAATGTTCTTATTTTTTAATTTAAATTATGCATTTATAATAATATTTGACTGCATAAATTAAACAATTGATTTAAAATGTAATAATGTAGGTTTTTTCCCTTTTTATTTTAATTTAAAATAAACACAACAAATGCATTTGAAATAATATTTAAAGTAAGAATACTTTTGTACTTTTCCCGCGAACGTGTAAGAATAAACTTACACACGTAAATTACTCAATAGTGTAACTTACCTCTGCGAATAGTCCCAGCTGATTCCAATCAGTGCCCAGTTGTTAACTGCACTTTGAAGAATACAGATTCAACAATTTGTACAAGCAAAATGTATTGTTATAAAATGCAAACACATTTTTTTTAATGTCTTCATTCTAACATACAAAACTATTATTCTTTTCTTTATAATGTTTGAACGTTTTTTGTCACTATGTCAGGATGAAATAACCAGGACATCCACACATACAATTTCTTGAAAACCTTGGAAATAGAGAAACACAAATTTAACAATAAGAGAACAATCCTAGGAAGACTAGGTACATATTCCCGAAGAGCCTACACTCAAAGCAGGACACTTGATCACAAAAGTTCTCCATTTAGGATCATCAACTATCAAAGTAGTAAGATACAAAGTCCGGAATTACGAAAGGAAAAGTAAATACTTACAGTTTGAGGTGGATTGTAAAGAAAAATACAACACATTCCCACAGATCTAGGGATAAGCAGTGGAAATTGGACTGGTGTGCCAGTGGGTGGGTAGGGCAGCATCATTGGTGGGGAACACAAAAAGTTCCCCCAGATATCTAAGGAGAATTGTGTTTGGTCATTCAGTCTGTAGATCATGTGCTCATGTGCTGCTGTCAGCGTCGTACAATCCATTCAGTCTTTAAGGGTGGGGGCCGCAGCTTTGGACCAGTTCAGAAAAATACACATCTTTGCATTTCAAGTGTCATGAAACATTATGAGGGCTGCAAAAGAAGTGCAGCCCAGGTCAGAAGTATCCATGAAGACTTGCCACACCTGGGTTCAATAGGGCTGGAGCACTGGACAGGACCACAGGGTATGTAAATTATCACTATGTGGAGAACCGCACCTCAAGCAGTTACAGAAAGTTGCCAATTTCACCCAGAAAAAGTATTTCCGGAGTCCAATGCCAGTCACGGAGGATTTTCAAGTAACTGGATTTCACCTTTGCGTCTCGGAGTTCTCTGTCATAATCAGCAATGGGATGTGCCATTTGGATTGTAGAGTAAGGAGTGATTAGTCATCACAGATGTCGGTGGAGATGTTGCAGTGGGACAAATAATTGCATAGCGAGTAGAAATTGTGAGTAGAAATTGTGATCAATTTGTTGTAGTGGCCCCAATGAACCAAGTATGTATGCAATGATGAAGGTGTGTGGAGCCATCTAGGTGTTTCAGTATTAATTGGAAGCAATGCTGCAGTTACAAGTATCTCCAGGAATGGAACATGATTAACTGGTACGCATCTGAGATTTTTTATTTGTGTGTCATCTCCCAGACCTTATGCATTTCCAGTAGAATAGGATTGTGTGGGTCTCTAGATGATTTAGGATTAGCATAGAGGGGTGATAGGCTCTCCACCCCTCTTTAAAAACTACATTGAATTCTAACCCATAACAGGATTTCCATATGAAGATTCAAGTGTTAAGCCATCTGGGAGATGTGTTAAACTCTGTAATAGGGTTGAATTTGTGGTAGACAGAGGCTTCTGGAAGTCGTAGCTGCATGTAGTTTATCTGCTGCCAACCCAGGTGGGGCAGAGTCTCAGACATTCTGTTGAATGATCTTGTCAATCTGTTTCAAGAGATTTGCCACTATTTTGAACAGGAGCATGCCAAAGACATATTTGAACCTACGGATCACCACCATCTTAATCATCTGGACCCAACCACAATGAGAGCTGGAGGGATCTCCAGGCACTAAATTCCATTTTAGTTTTCTCCAGAAGGGGGAGAGCATTATCTTTGACCATGGTGGGAAAGTCAGTGCTAATCTGCATCACTAGATATTTCAGCTGCGTGTGGTATATATTTTGTCCACAGTTGTTGAAGTGAAAGCTATGTGGTGGTGGGTGTCATGGGCATTACTTCTATTTTGGCCCAATTGATCCTCTACTCTGGGAACCTAAAGAAATCATCAATAAGCACCATCAGCACTGGCACAGAGATTGCAGGGTTGCTTAACGTCAAGAGAACATAATCTGCGTGTAGCAACAATTTGAGGTCACCAGCTGCAGTGTTCACCCCGGACATCGAGGTGGAGGATTGCATGGCAATGGCTATTGGCTCTAAGACCAGGAGGAAAAGCAGGGCTGACAAGGGCACCCCTTTCTTGTGCTTCGTGCGATAGGTTTAGAGTCAGAAACTAATCAGTATAGATCCACTGGACCATGGCCAAAAACTGTGTACCAATGCCTAAATGCTTCACAATTCAAAAAAAGTTAAGACAATTCAACCTGGTCAAACGCCTTTTCAGCATCCAAGGAGAATATTAATTTATCATCCACATCCAATCTAGTTTGCCAAAGAACGTGAAGCAGGGTACGTAAATGGTTATGTGAGGAGCAGCCTAGTACAAACCTCATTTATTTCCATGGTCTAGGAGGTGAATCACTCTACCCAACCTGTTAGCCGAAACCATGGCTAGGATCTTCATATTACAGTTGAAAAGAGAGACTGGATGATAATTAGCCTAGTTAGTTTCCTTCAGTAGGGAACCCGAGTCTTTCACCTCCTTAAACATTTCTGTAAGGCGGGGTGCCATGACCAACTATGTGACTTTGTAGAATTCCAGCGGGAATCCGTCTTCACTGGGTGCTTTACCAGTCGCCATCATTTTGAAAGCCTCTCCTACCTCCTCCTTTTCTAGTTCCTCTAGGAATTGGGCAGGGAGCTTGGATAGGTGAATAATAGACAGAAAAAATCCTCTTTCACAGTATCTACTGGATAGTCTGACTTGTAGAAGTTAGAGAAGAAGGAAGCAAATTCATGGACCATGAGGTCCGAATGGGACAGTAGCAAGCGGGAGTCTACATGTACTGCTGGAGTCACTGTACTAGCCTCCCTCTGTTGGGGCTGTAGGGCAAGAAGACTGCCCGCTTTTTCATCTTTTTAATATGTTTTCGGTTTAATAACAGACAGAAAAGAATCCTCTTTCACTGTATATTTTGGGTAGTCCGGCTTGTAGAGGTTAGAGAAGAAGGAAACAAATTCATTGACCATGTGGTCCGAACGGGACAGTAACAAGCGGGAGTCTACATGTCCTGCTGGAGTCACTGTCTTGACCTCCCTTTGATGGAGCTGCAGGGTGAGAAGTCTGCCTGCTGTTTCACCTTGTTCAAAAGTTTTTTTGTTTAATAACAGACAGAAAAGAATCCTCTCTCACTGCATATTCCGGGTAGTCCGGCTTGTAGAGGTTAGAGAAGAAGGAAGCAAATTTATGGACCATGAGGTCCAAACGGAACAGTAGCAAGCCAGAGTCTGCATGTACTGCTGGAGTCACTGTCTTGGCCTCCCTCTGACGGAGCTGCAGGGTGAGAAGTCTGCCTGCTTTTTCACCTTGTTTGTAAGTTTCCTGCTGAATGCTCAGGAGTACTTTCCCTACCATCAGAGTATAGGCCATGTTCAGATCCTACTTTTTGTGAAGTAGAGAGCAAAGGAGGGCCAGCGTGGGATGCTCTCTATAAGCATTGTGTAGTGATTTGACTCCTTCCAGAGCCAAACGGTTACATTCTGTAGCCCTCCCTGCTACTTTGGATTCCCTCATAAGTACTCTTCTAAGGTAAGACTTGCCCGAATCCCATAAGATCTGTTTTGAGGGAGCAGTGTGGCCATTGAATTCTAGGTACTCTCTAAACCAAATAAGAAGCTTCAGTTTGTCATGCAACATTCTGAATTTTCAAAAATCCATGTGCCATGTATGTGTTTTAGGGAACTTCAAACAGAGAGCTAGGGTGAGAAGGATTGGGGCATGGTCGGAGATCCCCATACTTTGATGTCACAAGCCCGGATTTTCAGCAGCACAGCTGTCGTCATCAGGAAAAAGTCTAGTCTGGATTCTGAACAGTGAGTGGAAGGGATGTAGATGCAATCCCACAGCCTAGGGTGCGGCAAGCGCCATGGTTCAGAGAGGGAGAAATCAGCCATAACTTCACCAGGGATAGCTCTGCCCCATGAGTGGTGAGGGTAAGTCTGCCCAACTTATCCTGGGAGGGTCCAGCACCATGTTCCAGTCTTCTACAATGACAACTGGGTAATGGCCAATTTCAGTGAGAAAACTAGTCAATTTTGTAAACCAATGGTGTTTAGTGCCTACTGGGGCATAGATAGAACTCAGTACAAAGGTGTAATCAGAGAGTTGCAACCTGGGCAAAGACACATCAGCCCTGGATGTCAATACAAATCTTCAGGACCCTCACCGACAACGTCTTATTAATGAGTAAGGCCACTCTATTTTTTCTAGGGACATGAGCAGGGTCAGTGGCCACCTAGGAGGAGTTGTCTGAACTGAAAGCAGAGATCACATCAACTAAACCACCCACCTCACATATCAGCAATATCGGTAGAAAGATGCATTTCCTATGTCAAGACAATATCCAGGCATTTGGAAACGAGGAATGTTAGGGTATTTTTCCACTTTATAACGTGGGTCATACCATTGACATTGAGAGACCATATGTGCAGGTCAATGAGTTGATGTTGTGTGATGCAGGATTGTCTGAGAGTAAAAGTCAAGCACACCTCTTGTCTGTTGTACTCTCTGACCGAGCTCTTCTTCGCAAAGGATTGGGACATGGGAAGTTTCAGGGGCTGTCAGAAGTTGATTGGGATGTATCCATGTTCACAAATTGGGTCCCCTCTTGTTCCAGTCAAAGTCTCAGCTCCGCTGGATCACGAAGTTCCTTGGTGCTGTCATTCAACATGACAATAATAAGCCCTGAATCCAGTAATCCAAATCGTAGGTTGACTTTTCCAAGAGCAGGATGTAAGGTCAGAAATATATTTTGAGTGATAGGGGTTTCATAGGTGAAGTCAGCAGAATGATGTTAGACCTGACAGCCTTAGGGTGGTCACCCACAACATATTGCCTGCCTCTATCCACTATGTACCACAGTTTTTGCTGGCTTTAGGACTCTGAGCACTTTACCACTGCTAACCAGCACTAAAGTGCATATACTCTCTCCCTTAAAACATGGTAACTTTGGATCATACCCAATTGGCATTTTTGATCTACTTGTAAGTCCCTAGTAAAGTGCACTACATGTGTCCAGGGCCTGTGGATTGAATGCTACTAGTGGGCCTGCAGCGCAGGTTCCACCCACAGAAGTACCCCCTTAACCATGTCTCAGGCCTGCCAATGCAAGGCCTTTGTGTGCAGTTTCACTGCCACTTTGACTTGGCCTTTAAAAGTACTTGCCAAGCCTTAAACTCCCCTTTTTCTACATATACATCACCCTTAAGGTGGGCACTAGGTAACCCAGAGGACAGGGACTGTATAGGTAAAAGGCAGGACATATATTTGTGTGTTTTATATGTCCTGGTAGTGGAAAACTCCTAAATTTGTTTTCCACTGCTGTGAGGCCTGCTCCTTTCATAGGCTACCATTAGGACTACCCTCATAAACTGTTTGAGTTGTAGATTCAGGTTAGAAAGGGGTAAATAGGTCCTATTTGGTATGACTAGAATGGTAATACAAAATCCTGCTGAGTCGTGAGTTTGGATTTTATATTACTATTTTAGAAATGCTACTTGTATAAAGTGAGCATTTCTCTGCACTTAAATCCTTCTGTGGCTTACAGCCTGACTCCAATCCATGTCTGGGCTGGGATGGTTGACAGCTCCCTTGTGCATTTCAACCAGACAACCACAAACACAGGATGCTCAGTCACACCTGCACACATCTGCATACTGAATGGGTCTTCCTGGGCTGGAATGCTGGAGGTCCTGACACTTACATTTCAAAGGACAGTGGCCTGCCCTCACACAAAGGACTGCCAAACCCCCTACTGGGACCCTGGCAGACAGAGTTGTACTGAAAGGCGACCTTGAGCACTTCAAAAACACTCTTTGAAGTCTCCCCCACTTCAAAGGCACTTTTGGGACCAAAAACTGGGTCTCTGACCCTACCAACTTAGACACTTCTTGGGAAAGACACTCTGCACCAGTACCTGCAACCTGCCAAGAGAAGCTGCCTGGCTGCCCAAAAGACTCACCTGGATGGCATTGCTGTAAAGGACTGCTGCCTTGCTGTTGCGCTGCTGCCTTGCTGGCCTCTGGCTCTGCTGAGAAGTGCTCCCCAAGAGCTTGGATTGAGCTTTCCTCTTCCTGAAGTCTCATGGCCAAAAAGACTTCATCTCTGCAAGGAAACTCCTTGTGTGGCGAAAATCGACGCCCAGTCTGCCGGAATCGATGCACAGCCTGTCCAGCGGTGAAAAAATTGCTGCATCGCCGAACCGGAACGATGCAGCCCAGTTCCCCGAGTGGAGATCGACGCAGCGCCAATGTTGCGACTGGAACTTTGACGCACAGCCCACTGGATTGACGCATCGCCAAGCCAAAAAAGACGCAGGCTGACTTCCTGCAAGAGGAATCAACACAGCGCCAGCTGTGCAGCAGAAATTCCGCCACATCACCCACTGGATCGACGCAACAGCTGTGACTTCGTCCCGCACACCAAGGATTTCCACGCATCTTCCCGGGGTGTCAAAAGACCCCGCATTGCAAAGATGATTCAAGCCTGCGTGCCGAAAATCAACGCAAAGCACTGGCCCCATGGAAAAGTATCAACGTATCATCTGTGTGCACCCGGAAAACCGACGCACCTTTTTCCACGCATCTCGTCCTCTGCTGTCTTCGTGAGTGTAATTTTGATGCAACCAAGGTACTTTGTGGTTGCAAGAGACAATTGTTGCTTTAAAGAACTAAAGACTCTACTTATCATTACAACAGTGATATTTCAACTTGTGATTATCAAATCTTGATAGTTTTGACCTTAATTTAATCAGATAAATATCCTATATTTTTCTAAACACTGTGTGGTCTATTTTTGTGGTGCTATATTGTTTTATTGTATGATATATTGCATGAATACTTTACACATTGCCTTCTAAGTTAAGTCTGACTGCTCAGTGCCAAGCTACCAGAGGGTGGGCACAGGATAATTTGGATTGTGTGTGACTCACCCTGACTGGGATTGTGATCCCTATTTCGACAAGGGCGTATATCTCTGCCAACTAGAGGCCCCATTTCTAACAAATGGTTATTCTGTGATCTTTGTAGGTCTAGGGGCTGTGCCGCTGAGCCTCAGATAAGATTAACCAAATGTGTTGAAAACATACAAAAGTATTGATAATAGGCCTCGGCTTGATGTGGGTGGTTGCAGTGTGGACCACCATCTGGTGGGCTTGTTGGAACTCCAATGGTGGAGTGAAGGTTAAGCCAGTAAGTGTTGTGAGGAATGTTTGGAGGAAGGCCAAGACATGTTGAGCATCCTCTGTCTCTGGGACTCAGAAAATCCAAATATTGTTCCTGTGGCTCCTGTCTTCCAGATCCATAAGCTTCTTTTGAGCCCCTGTCACTCTGAGGTCTAGGTTGTCCAGGCATTTATCTGATGTATCCAGTTTGTGGCGAAGATGCAACATCTCACCTTTGATATACTTAAGTTCCTTATTAGTTTCTGACATAGAATGTTTTACTCTCAAGATCGTGGATCGGATAAAGTTGTGCACAGCCATAATTGAGTCAAGTGTCACACCAGAGGCTATTGCATGGTTGTTAGGGTCAGTAGACTACTTAGGACTAGTGGCCTCCTAGAAGGTGAGTTGATAGTGCAACGTTTTACCAGACATCTGTGCCACCAAGGCAAACAAAAAAGGGTGTGCTTTATATGCAAGGCGTATAGCACTAGGCAGGGCAAAGGGACCTTGATGAGTAATGCCCCTCTCATCACCAGTCTCGTAGTAGTAAGAGGAGAGAAGTTTGTCACAAGAGGGAGCTGAAGAGTCCCAGGAGGAGAGCAACACTCCCACCCCTCATTTCCCCTTCATCACCTCCCCCGTCTGTCCAAGAAAGCACTGCAATAGGGGCACAGGAGGTAGAGCACCAGGCAGGAGCAGGCAGGAAACTTCATCTGGGAGGTGGCTTGAAGACACGTGGAAAGGTGGCAGCACCAGCACTTCGTGGGGAGGGGAGATATAACGACAGCTGCCCCAGCACCTTCCGAGTATTGGTGCTGGTCTGTTGTAGGTTGCAGCCTGACTTTGGGCATCGAAGCACAGAGAGGTGGGGTTGTAGACACCTACACGCCACTCGGCCTTCCACCTCGTGGTTTATGATTTGACATCATATATAAGCATAATAATACACGGTAATCTGTTGCATATCCTCTGTATCTATATATGTGTGTGTGTGAGCATAGGTTGTGTATAAGAAGAGTAGCACTTATATTAGATGGTGTTTGAATTCCTTTTCTTAGCATCCTGATTTTACGGCTGACCATATAGCATCAGTTGCTTCTAATTGTCAGGGTAATCTAGAATGTAATTGTTCCCCAGCCCCACAATCTTTAATCAGCCCGCTTGAGGTAAAGGCTGCCACTGAGAGGACTCCGCACGAATGTTAAACAGTGTCTGATAGCGGCGCATGAACACTGCAAGAAGTTGCTCATTTTCTCAGCGCTGAAACAGTAATTTGGACATCGATTTGAAATCTTTAGCAGTTTTCCAGACAGTGTCATTTTTGCCCATATGAGAAAGGAAATAGAAATGTCATATTTCAGTGTCAGATTGTGCTAATACACGAGGCAGCTCAATGTTTGCCGAGTCCTCGAGCACGACATGAAGATAATAAAAAGGGACAGCGAATGGGGAAGGAAAACTTCAGGAATTTAAATTGCTACTTAAATTCATAAAGGGAATTTAGAATGTTCTAATTTAAAATGAATTGATTTTAATGTTTAAAGAGGCCGGATGTAGAATAACCAATTCTTGCCTCTTTCAAAATGTGGAGGTATCGTTTAGAATAGGATATACGGCCAAGCTTGCGGAATAATAATCACAGAAATGCAGCTAAAACACAGGGGACTGAAAAAGATAATGTGACAACGTAATGGAGATATCTTGTCTTTGTGTTGTCTGCTTTTACGATCCCGATCGAATGTAAAAGAGATGGGAAAATCAGAGTTGCCGTACTTTTCAGAGGGCTATTGATTCTCCCTTAAGGCTGACGAAAAAAATCATTGTGGATAAAGCCATTGATGGTATTAATTGAATAATAGTTTTTTTTTAGAAAGCAACCTGACAAGTAAAGGATGGGAAAAGGCCTCGTATCATCATAGAAAAGGAAAACTTTAGCTTTATTCGATGCATCTCTATGGGCTAGAGTTGGACACTAGGTCTCATTTTAGATGACACAACTACTATCGCACAACAATGGGGCGATTAAGAGCTACAAAACAATAGCATTTGAGTGAGGAGAGCGGAGAAGCGATCATATGCCTGGGGAGCAAATCAAATAACCTGAGATTTTGTAGTTTATTTAAAGAGATAAATGCTATGGTTTGCATGTTCCACTTTATTCACTTCAGTGGCATTCGCCTTGGTGAAACATTAGCAGTAGGTTCAAGTAAACCTTTGTTTCAGTGAAATGTAGCCTGTAGACAGACAAATTCAAATACTGGCATCAAAAGTAAGCAACCTTAGGAACTTTCAGGCATACAGGCTGAGAAATCCTGTTATCTAGTCTCAATATATGCAGAGATTTATTCATGAATTAGGATAGAAAAGAGCTGTAAATTATGAATTGCAAAAAAAAGTTTGCATTTGGAAATGCTGCCTTTACAACTGAGGGCTTGTTGATCACACTGGCTCAGCACCCGTTCTGTTTCTTTCTGTGAAACTCTGACAAGTGTCTCCAGGTATTGGTTAACTAGGAATTACTCGGCCTATATTTCTAAGTAGACTTATAAACGCTCATCTAAACTGGTTTAGAAAGTAGGCCAAATATTTGTTATTGCATGTTTAATTAAACCAATACAGCCATCCCATACTCCCCTAGTATTCCCATTCGAAGATTCACTAATGTAAAAGTGATCTCTGAAAACAAATAAAAGCAGACCTTCTCTGCCCCTGCTCTCTAATACATTGGCAATCTGCTTTTCGGTGCTATGTTTATATTCTTGAACAGTACCAAATCCCGTGCCCAACACCTATTCTAGTCAAGTCTTTCTTCCTTCAGAATTTCTAATACCTTAAAATATTTTCCACAACTTTCTGAAGGTCCCCCTAGACCCCGAGCTCACCCAATATGTTATAAACTAAAACAGCACCAAACATTTCACTTCCAGTATGTATCACAATTTACAGTATATGAGATAAGAGCATGACTCAGCCACCAGGCTAAAATAGGATGTCAGAGTTTGCCATACTATAGACGATAAACTAAAGATAAACTAGTCTATAGGGTAAATAGGTCTTCCTGACTCGCAGGTATACAATCTGGAACAACAAGTGGTATTACACCCCTAGGTAGTTTCATAAAATGGATTCTATTCACTCTAATAGCTGTCCCAGATATTCTGCTGCTGCTGATGAGTTGAGGTTTGTCTCTTGCAGCAAAGTGATCACTAGGGATAGTTGTTGCTAATTCTAAACTCAAAACATGCTCAATTGAAGTTAAAAGAGCAGCAATATCTTGACCTAAAGGCCCACACATCAACAATTCACCTCTGATTGGATATGTTTCTAGCACAAAAGGACATTTGGGCCGACTGTAAGTCTTATTTTCTTGCTAGAAGCTGGATTGACACAAACCCACAATGATGTATAATTTAAGACTCTCTTTACCACCAGGATTGGAGGGCTGGGTAAAGGAACAGATAAAATGGGGGGAAGCAGACGGTAAAACCATGGTACCAGGAGCACTTTTACTAGTGTAAAAGTGTTGGCCTGAGCATCAACCTGAGACAACATGGTGCAGACCATGCAGAATGAAAATGACGAGAGACTCCTATGAAACATAAACATCATAAGACACATATATCAAAGATAACACTGAGGGTTAGGAATGAGAACTAATAGAGGGTATTATTTGAGGGACTCCCTGTTTTATGTTTTCATCCCTTCCCTCATGCCACTTTCATTAATACTCTAAGGCAGCAGGGTTCCCCTCAAGGACCCCGAACCCCAGACTCGCCACAAAATATAAACATATTGTGAGAAATTGAGTTGTTGGTTGACTCAGGTGTGAGCCATGGCCAAGAAACAGCCACAACCCCTTGCAGGGAGAACCACTAGTCACTAAATTAACCTGGGCTTAACCCTGGCTAGCTTGCACAAAAAGCATTCAGACTTAACTTAGAGGCAATGTGTAAAGTATTTATGCAGCACACAAACAGTAATAAAGTAAAACACAACACAAGGAAAATCCCAAACTAATTTAGAAAAATAGAGACATTTTTAATAAATTATTTGACACAGAAATCATCTAAATCCAATTAGTATAACCAGTGTTATGAAGTTTCAAAGTTTAAGGTTCAAAATGGCAAGTCCTCAGTTTTGGGTTTTCAAGCCTCACTCGGGCTGGGTCCAGGTGCAGGTTCAAGATGGTTGGAGCCTGATATGTTCCTGTGGCTCCAATCAGGAGGCCAGCAAAACTAGTCCTTGGAGTCTCTTTTGAATGATTTGGGCGCAGATGAAGATGCATCACTTCACAGCAAGGCTGGCCTCTGAAGGTTCAAGGTAGACTCCAGGCAGCAAAGCAGTCCTTCCAAGTACAGCAACAGTCCGGCAGAGTGCACAGGAGGTCACAGCAGCGGCAGTCCTCTGATAATCTTCCCACAGATCACCTAGTGAAGTGAAGGGTGGGTCTGAGAGCCCTACTTCTATACCCTGGTGTCCTGCTGCTGAAGCTGAGAAGAGTTTCCAGGAGGATTCTTTGAAGTTCCAGGAGTTTCCTGCCTCCCCTGTGCTGGCTCCTCGCTGGCTGCACTGACAATACAGGGTTGTAAAGCCTATTGTGCGGTAGTAGAGCCCAGCCTATTCAGAAGTAAGTGGGGCTGTGTTAAGCTCTGCTCCCCCCCCCCATCAAGTTAGTTAATGGCCCATAGAGGCTCGGCTAATCCCACTATTGTGTGATTGTCTGAGACGAATGCACAAAGTCCTAACTTTCAGTTACACCCAGTCATGTAACCTAAGGCAGGCTGCAGGCACAGACAGCTAAAAGGAGGAAAATGCCCACTTTCTAAAAGTGGCATTTCCAAACTTGTAATGATAGATTCAACTTTACCGTTAAAGAGGGTTTAACATTACAAGTTCATCGATACCAAACATGATATATCCACCACCTCTGGTTTAGGAACTACAGCTTATTAAATATAATAAGGAATCCCCAATGTTATCATATTGGAGGGGTAGGCCTCACAGTAATGTAAAAGGAAGTTGGGAGTTTTTCATTACTAGCACATGTAAACCTAAAATATACATGTGCTACCTTTTGATTACACAACACCCTGCCCTATGGGCTACCTAGGAACTACCATAGGGATGACATATGTAATAAAATGGGAGTTTAAGGCTTGGCAAAGGGTTTCAAATGCCAATTTGACATGGCAGTGGGACACTGTCTTCAGGCTGCACTGGCAGGCCTGAGATATTTGTTAAATTGCTACTTTACACAATAAGTGTTGTAATCCCACTGGTAGCACTTAATTTACAGGCCCTGGCGATATAGTATATCACTCTACAAGGGATTTACATGTAAATTAAATATGCCAATCAGGTATATGCCAATCAAATCATGTTTTAGGGAGAGAGCACAAGCACTTTAGCAATGGTTAGAAGTGGTAAAGTGCACAGAGTCTCAAGTCCACCAAGCAAAAATCCAGCAAATTGTAGGAGGAGGAAAGCAAGAAGCTTCCAATGCTTGAGACTGGCTGCAATGCATGTCCTACAGCTGACTAATATCTACTTTGGTATATTCATTCACTGTACATGAAGTTTCAATTGAAAACTGCATTGAATACGTTTTCAAAAAGGCAAACCTATCCAACAATCATAAGCTCGCTGGAGTCCTGAATAATCATAATTTTCTTCATGCTTGTGCCACAGCTGGACATCAATGAACAACTACACTGAAGGGAAAAGAGGAAAGGGGTATAATAATATGAATATTGGGAAGAAGAACTGTGACAAATCTGGCTTCGGAGGCCCCAGTGCAATCAGAGGTTATTGGTCCATAATTGTGTGAACTTTGATCTGCTCTCTTAGGGCCCCCTTGATGCAGAACGTCAAACTGGGGACAAGATTGACTCATGGAGGTGCTGTGGGCTAGAATAACTGAACTCTGCAGAACATCAAATAACACTCAATAAATCATTGTGCAGTTAGTGATTTTTCTATAAAAATTAAACCTTCTTTAATACTTATTAAACTAAATGCAATGAACAAAATACAATTATGTGCAAAATATCAGGTGGAAACCTTGCCTATAAAAATATTTAACATTCTTAATCTCCTGGGCTAGAATGGGTGATGCTTTCTGTTTTATCTCTGTTTTGACACCTCATTTTGCTCTTGAATTTACTTGTTATAAATTTATGCCACACTCACATTGATGCACCTTTCCCTCATCCACTCAAAATTAAAGATATTACTATCTCCATACTTGTGGTGGTTTTGCTTGGGACCTCAAACACTCCTCCCTAAATTGCCTCACATACCTTATCTATCAAGGTCACCTCTTAACTTTTCTTTCTTAATGTTTTACTTGGATCTATAATCCATGTGCCACATTTTGGTTAGTACTTCACTTAACCTGGTCTTGGGCATTTTCTAAAGACATGGTACTGAGGGCCATATTTATACTTTTTGACGCAAAACTGAGCCAACGCAGTTTTGAGTCAAAAATGTTAACGCAATTTCATTGCGCCACCCGGGCGTCAAAATTTATACTTTGGCGCAGGGCGGCGCAAACTACTGGTTAGAGTCATTTTTTTAGACTCAAACCAATGCGCCACATCGTAAAGAAAAACAACGTTAAAGTGGCAAAAATGGCTTTAATCCGGTTTACGACATTGCAAACCGGATACGCGCCATTTTTTGAGCCGTCATCCCTGAGGAGATCGTCACAGGGATTCAAGGACAGGACAGCACAGACTTCCAGGAAACAACACAGATGCAGGGTAAGTGGCATGGGAAACGAAAATGCCTAATTGTAAACTGAAAGCGGGGGGGGGGACATATCTACTACACAATGAATGTAAGCCATGATAATCAGGTAGTGGAAAGGGCAAAGGGGCACGGCAGGGGGGCATGGGCTGTGCAGGGGAAACCTGGGCACAGCACAACACTACACCAACAACCTTTGCATGGGGGTACTCTGCCATGCCAAGGCTGTTTGAAAAGCAAAGCCAGTGCAGGAGGGTAGGATACAATGTAAAACTGGCCTTCTGTCACACGACAGCTGGAATTGTTGCTACATGAACTAGGCCTTAATTTCCAGTGTCAGGCTATATCTGCAACTGATATTTACCATTGACAACAGTTGCCACTACCACCTCTGCTGTGTGTGCAGGTCAAGTAGCTAATGGCTGTTATGTGCCCATGGATCAAACACAGTCAAATTAGAGGGTTCAGGATGACAACTGTCAAATGCCCATGTCCATAGGCGCAACAAACATCAGGTATTGAATTTAACATTATGAGGTACACAGCAGTAATGTCTTACCCATGCTGCACGTCAGGGTCTACCCTGTGTCACAATATCTGCAATGCCACCGTGCAACATCTCAAGTGTCATAGTGCAAAGACAACTGCATTGAGGGGGAGGACATATATGTGTAGGAAGTCGAACACACCCGCACAGTCATAAGAGAAAATGGAACACTGCTAGGACCATCATTACAATCCAATGTAGCACACATTTCCCAACATCAGCAGTACACACTACCAATGCTGACATCCGTATCGTGCCATGCCAATGTAATACATAGTATATGCTAGTTCTCAGCAACATATAGGTGGATGTGAAACATCAGAGACTGGGTCAGTTCCAGATTGTTAAGTGTGGTGCAAGTGCCATCAGAACACCCACAGCCAGTGCAAGGCCACACCATGATAATGGAAGAAGACAGAGGTTGAGTAGGACAAGAAGGTGGCAACATACAATTTGGGCAGAACCTACACCTAGAGGATGTGACGCAGACATTTCCCCAAACTGTCCACACTATATGTGACATGCAGGTGGGGCATAGGCCTGGGAGAATGCTAATCTTAATGACAGGAACAATGAACAGGAACCAAGATCACAATGTGCAACTAATAGGAAGTCAGGCATGTCACATTACAAATGCCACAATACAGACACACTAATTGTACAATATCTCATTGCACAGGATGATGGCTCTTCTGGGGATATGCCTGTCCTGGACGTACCTGATGACATGGATGACGAGCTGACAAACATCAGCCAGCAGACCCTCCAAGATGTCCTTGGAACCTTCCAGACCCCACCTTCAGTCACAAGGAGGAGCACAGAAGAAGCAGCCATCACAGAGGACTCACCCACCACCCCAATTGAACGACCTGCCAGCTCCAACCCAGCTGAGGACTCTCGCAGCACTGGCACCAGCTTTGAGAGGACTGTAGTTGGAGTACAGCGGGAGCAGGCCAAGGAGGTGCGGGTGGGGATGCAAAATATGGCAGCCAGCCTAGAGGGGGTGTGTTCGTGCATGATGTCACCTGCAGAACAGGCAGCAGCCATGCAAGGATGAACATCTATCTTGCAAGAACTTCAACAAAGTGTGAAGGAAATCAGCACAGCAGTAAGGGTGTTGCCACCACACCTCACACACCAAACCTTTCACTGCGTGCACGAATGCAATATTGACACCCTCAGGGCCGACCTGGCTGCCTACCACAGTGATGCAGCTGCTATACTTAAGAACCAGAAGCTCCTCCTTGTTGCAGTACTGCCCTTAATAGCCCCACAGTTGGCAGCAATTGGATTTCTGACTCCATGTCTTCAAACACTGAAGAGTGTGTTACCCCTTCAAACCCACCACCACCAAGGGTAGAGGAGACGACACACACATCAGAAGATGAAGACGTGGAACAGATCACCTTCACCCGTAAGAGTACCCGGTAGCACAAGTCCATGCCAAATGGGCACTTATATCCAAGGTCCTGTGCTTCTTAACATGCTAGGCTTGCAGCAGCTGCTCACATGCACTATTCTCCACCCCACTGTTTACCTTGACACCATGCTCTGTGATTGTCTCTCACTACCTCATTGGCAATTCATGTTTCTCTGCACTGTATGACACTTCACCCCAGCATGTCCAATGACATGTCCCTGTGCACTTGTGTAGTATCACAATAGAATGTGTCACACTAATGAACTCACAATCTGGGACTATGTAAATATTCCACTACAGCACTTTAAAATAAATAGCACTTACACAACCACTTTGTCTCTGTGTAATGTGACACATAAACCGTGTAGGAGATTAGTGATGTATGTCACATGTTAATGGCCATAGAATGTCAATACAACTGCCTTGAAAGATTGTGGGCTGATAACTATGCACTGGGGTCTGGATTGTACCATCATCTGCCCTTACGGAGGGAGGGAAGTAAATAGAAAAATAACAGGATAATGCTGTGTTGGACAGAATACGTCCGCTTCAAGGGATGTTTAAGCAGAAAATCAATGTGTTAACATTTTCCTTCTAGACAATCTTTAGATATGTGACATCTGACTCTAAAATGTCATCACACACCATACAGCAGGAATGGATGTGTACGAGTGTATGGACAAATATGTAACCTAGCAGTACATTGTAAGAAATGATAGGTGTGAGTTATGTATACAATACTACATAAGATTATACCATCACTCACCTTATCAGGGTTCACATGAACATCAGGCTGCAGGCAGACGTACCACAGTGCCCAAGATTCCAAATCTGGTCTCAAAGTATGACAGATTGAAAACATACATCCAAACCTAACAACACACTGGTAACCATAGTAACCTTGAGTGGTGGGTGCAATGGATGGCAGATGCATAGACTAGTAGCTTTGGTGTAGCTGCCAATGTGACAGCTCAATTGGAATTGGGAATAACCATGTCAATAATGGGATTTGGATGCAGGATGGAACACAAATGCAAATACTAAATTGACACTGTTCACCCATGCCAAGGCCCTGATCACCAAGCATATGACTCATAAAGTACCTAAATATTTATTTAACATTAAAAAAGGATACTGCAACTAAGGGAAACACCTTAACTAACCTAATCTATCTTAACTACACATTACCCACAACTGGCCCTAAGTACCCTAAGCTAAACGTACTTATCACATTTAACTAAACACTCTAAACATCAACCCCCCACCACCTTATATGAGTACATGGAGGACAACATATACTAACTTAAACACATACTATCTTATCCTAAACAATTATATATTTTTTGTATTGTTTTTATATATTTTTTTGTATTTTCTTTTTTTTATACACAAAGACCCCAACATCATCCCCCACCTACCCACCCACAAAAAACACATGTAAAAATATCACACCCTCACCCCCAACCCACTTATACTAATTAAACTAACCTCCTATTCTAATCTAACACTAAGCCCCTAAACCCACTAAATATAAGAACCAGGAATGAGGAGGGAGGGGAGGGAATCATAGCTGAGGGTCCAACAGTTACAAGTTTGCAGTATTCTGTTATTGCGGGACACCTCCTGCTGCAGCCTGTCCATCCTGTGCAACATCCCTTGCATGTCACGCCGCATGTTTTTAAATTCCGCATTGTCAATGACTGCAGCAGGGGTGATCTGTGTGACATTAGTGGAGGGTTGTGCCGGTGCCATGCTTGGAGGGGGAGGTGCAGGGGCTGCTGTCAGTGTTCCAGGAGCGGATGATGTTGAGGGATCTGCAGTGGTGGCTGTCATCCTTGGTGCCACTTGGGTTGGAGTGGTGGTGCTGGTGGTGGCGGCTGTTGTGGACACGGATGGGCCCCCTTGGGCAAATGCCCTCCAGACCCCTGGGGCTCTTTCATGGCGATAATGCCGTGCCATGTGGCAGAACCCAGACTCCACATCCAGAATGTGGCGGTAACGCATCGCCCTCCTCTGGAATTCTCGGATCTGATTGGCATCCATATTGGCAGCTGTAAAACAAGATAAAGCCAAACATTGGTTACATCATTGAGTGATACAGCTACTGATGATATTCAAACACTTCCTCAAAATTAGCTTAAACAGGCTAAATCACAGTACAGATTGGCCCTGACGTAGTACATGCCAATCGCAGCCCTCACAGCCTACACATCTCCTATCTAACAGCCCAGTAATCCTCAAAAAGGTGTGTACCTACTTAAATGATCTATGCATCATTGTTCTGCCATTAGTCACATAACAAATGCTGCAAGTACTTGACATGTGACAGGCCAACTAATGACTATCTTCTAGATGACAATCAAGGGCCACAATATTTGTGATTTGTAAATGGAATTGCCAGGATGGTATGCAGTTGCTAATCATGAGGGGGTATCCTAGGTTGGAACAAATGAATTTCTGAATTACATGTCTGTGTTCTACACCAGGATCCTCACACCTAGGTACACATATTTCATAACCCTAACCCTGTGCCTTGGGGGTGATGGACATGCAACACATACTTTCAAACATCAAGGACAGCCAGGAAGCTGTGGACAGCTGTCCATGGTTTTAGTCAGTCTACCACAGGTAAGGAGGGTGTCCAACTAGGATAGACACAAACATTGGACAATCACATCCACTTTTATGTTCCTAATTGCGGACAATTGGCCACATCATTTGATATCTTTCCAAAAACAAGCACAGAGATGCAAACACTCATCTGGGCTTGACCTGCATGCACACCTATGATATTCTACTCAAGTGCCACATAAACATAGCACAACATGTGGAGCTAGATTCTGCTAGGAAGTCAAACTCACAGTCCTACATGTTCATTAGTTAACAGGGATGCTCAAGTCTGTGGGTAATACTTCGGCATCCCTTCTCTGTGTGATTCAGGGTATGAATTGCTGACTAAATCATTAAAATGGCGACCTCCAAAATTTTCATTACAATAAATCTAACAAAAAATGCCATCCTGTTCACCTGCCCATGCCTACAACACTGCACTACCTTCCCAAATTATGACTCTACGCCACTGAAATATGGAAAAACAAGTCAAACTCCAGTCAAGTAACATATCAGATCATGTGCCAGCACATCATACCTTGCTAGGTGTCCGACACACAGGACTCAATCACACAACAGCTGCAAACACAACACAGAACTAACATATCAACACTTACTGAATATGTCTGGGTCCGCAAATTGAGCCACTTCTCCAATTGTGTATGGGGCCGGTCAACCTGTAAAACTTGGAAGGGTGAAATGTGCTCAATGTCTGCACACTGTACAACACTTGGAACAAAATATTACTGTGTTTGACATTATATCTATTAGACCAGCCCCTCATGCATGTAGACACCCCAACAGACATACCACTGCAAACATGTATTGACCCTGTCACTCCAGTGAGCGATACACACACACATAAGCATACATGCAGTGGCCCTAACAATCATGTGGTGAAAACCTGATTACTCAATTGGTTGCAGATTCATTTATAGAGGGGACTCCATTTCTTCATTTGTTGTTATGAGGGACATGCAAAGCCACATTCCTGGTGCACTGCAATACCAGTCACTCAGGTATTGTGCCTTGTGCATCAAGGGACAATCAGTTACTGTCTGATGCTCATGTGGGTTGAGTTTAGCTCATTAATTATTATGCTTTCTATGGTCCATTAAATGTGGGCCTGTGTTGTCTGTAGGTTACATATGCCACATTGCCAGTGTACCCAGAGCCAGATATGCCCCCTATGACACCATGATGGCAGGGATCCTGTGTGTTACTTGATGATAATCGTACGCTAAACATGGACTGGCTATTTATCTAAATCAAAACAACAAAGAAATATATGCTGACAGTGTCTATTTTGATCATCCGTGACAGAATGCATGGGCACAGGTGTAGTCATTGCACCTGTAATGTGTCACTCATTGCCCTGTGTACCTATACCAGGTATTAGAATTCACAGTTAGCCACATTCATCATCTTACATTAGCCAAGTTGGGTGATCTGCGGGTATACAACAAACTGACACTATCCCATAATTGAAACATGGTTTAGCAAATGTCCTACTGTGGTAATCTTGATGATGTAGGTCTCAATTTGTATGCACCTTGGGAATGGCAGCAGTCACAAGAATGCTGGTCTGCTGATCTTAGCATACACCCAGGTCTGTGATAGCCTTCATACTGGGAAGTTAGCTATTGTACATATGCTTCACTAGATCAGCAGGGGTGTACCAAACGTAAGCTAGCGAGCTATTTTGTCACTTTATATGTATGATGGAAGCGGTCAGGGGTCCCTTGCCCAACATCATGCAAGTAATAATTTGTGACCATGCATTCACCAAGTTCAGGTATCCCATGATGACCCAATAACTTATGAGAATTGCATGGCTATAAAGTGACACAGATGGGAAATGTATCAGCTCTGTTCCAGCAATTGTGCCCAAGGCAAATTAAAACACACAGGAACAATGAACAGAGGGCCAGATATATTTTTTATTTTAAATTTTTAGCATTTGCTTCATGTTTAACGCTACAGCTATGGAAAGTGGCACCAAACATTTAGATATTATCCAGTGTGCATTTCTTTGGCATCCATTTCTAATTTAAATGCTGCACAAACCAAGTCAAAGTATCAGCCTGAGATATTACCAGAGGTTAGGAAGAACTTTGTACGTATGGCCAGGAATACAGTTAAGACATGTATTCCAAATAATTGGGGATTACATTAATTCCTTGCTTTAGCTTGTGAAATACATCTCTTTCCTGGTACTCTCACAGACCATGAACGAAACATAAGTTTGAGCAGCATTACCATCATCTATCGAGGTCGAAGCAGCCATAATTGACAAGATCAAGTTGTGTTTTGTAAGTTTGTGCAGCTTTTGCGTCAACGAATGGCCACTGTATATTTAACTTGCATTCCACATGTCCACAAACATTGCATGCAGCATGTCAACAAATCTGCTACTGTCACTACAGAACATTAAAATGTGCACATTAGTCTGAATTGTACTCACCAACAGGGCCACCAATCACCACACCCAGGTGGTCCAGCACGTCTTGCTCTCTGGCAACAAGGTCAGCTCAGCGATGCTTGAGTTGGTGGTCGTTGCGCTGAGAGCAAAGTGAAAGTGAAAGTGAAAGTGCACCCACTGTACTATTTCTGTAAACAGGATATCCTATTACATCACTTCCTGTCTCAAATGCAGTGCGTTTTTATTATGATGCGTGACGCTTACGGGAAATGTTTCAAAATTCCCCCACATTCAAAGTTCAATATATTTTTCATTCATAACCAATTTCATGGGGTGCAGTGTAGGAATTACCGCTAGGGACCAATGGATGTATAATGGCTGTGAGTGTCCTTTTTCAACACATATGCAGCAAAATTTGACACACATGCATCTTTTTTGACACGTTTACGTCAAAATATCTGTCCTTAACTGTGTGTGTGTCATTTCTCTCATTTTTAACATACATGAAAGCTGTAACTGTACAGAGATAGGCTGTTAGCACCTGCATTGTGTGTTTGGGCACATGTGGCAGACCACACTATTGTGGACCATAATACTCATGTTGTTGTGCCAGATGAGCACTCATAACTGACTCAACAGCAACCCAAACATTTGGAATAAAAATTGGTATTCCCAAGTTTGAGCAGGTGGTGCGTCAATAGAGGATAGCAAGGCTACGCAACTTAATACATTCACTCATTTTCTGTGTGTTTATGTCTGTGAATTGGCTATTTCAATTGCTGTTGTGCCTCTGTGTGAACGTCACAAGACGTGTTTTCATTAATGTGCTTGTATGCATGTTTTGTAAATGTGGATAACCATCATATGCCATTCAGTGTGGTACATCAGTCAGGATATGTGTTTGTCACTCCCGTAGCATCTAATGCTGTGTGAACTTCCCTGATTTTGGGGCCCAAACATCTCCCATGAATAACTATGCACAGGATAGATAGAGGACGGTTGATAATGGCAATGTTACAGGGGTAAGCCATCACATGTACTGGAATGTTGGAAACCACTTCCTGGTCACATGTTTGTATACTACCCATGAGTCAGGCATTTGAACATGCTAGGTAGGTACAGTGTTTGTGACACAGAGTCCCAAAACCTATTAAAAAATGTAATGTTACACCACAGTTTCAGTCTTATAAATGACCTATGTTTCTCCTGTGGCAGTGGAGGACCAGCAGACCATGCTGATGTATTCACATATTTCCAGTGGCTCATTGCACAAAGGTGTCCAGGTCAAGTGTGTGGCCATGTGTACCCTGTGTCAGTACTGGCCTCCATGTTGCTACAGTTACGTGTTGGTCTAGTCATGAGTCTGTGGAGCCATTCCCTGCATTAACAGAGTATCCTTCAAAGCAGAATTGACTGAAAGCAAAAGAGAAATTGATGCCACACATGGGGATAGTCCAGCTATGGCACTGCAGAACTTTTATGAGGCTGACAACAGAGCAATCTTGGTGTGCTCATAAACTTTATGGATCAGTAATATGAAACAGGCAGGTTTCATCACAACATTGGTACACAGGGTGGCCACTAAAATTCCCACCGCAACAGGGACCAGCAGTGCCTCTGTGCTGATTAAGCTAGTCACCATGCAAGCACCATCACTGGGTTGCGGCCAATGTGAATCTGTGTGTGGAATGTCAGGGCAGAAACATGTTTTGTCCTTTCATACACAATAGCAACCCTTGTTTGTTGTGCTGGAGGCACCCTACCAAATCCATGCATACAGCCATAGTACACTGTCACTGTTTGCCACTCATGAATACATGAAACCCCGACAAGGGATGGGGGCTGGATTAGGCTATTTGAATACATGTCCCAGACCATGATACGATAAGTAAAATGATTACACTATACAGTCTACTTGAGGATTCATCATAGACCTACAAGACACAATACCCCATGAGGAAAGAGAGGGCATGGAAAGCAACTTTGAGACAAATGTAGCCACAGGGAAGCTCTATGGTAACGCAAAGACAGGAACCAGTCAGGCTAACAGGATGCAGGCTTTGTCAGGAACAAACATGAACAAGGCAAATACACAGTGAGCAGACTCTGACTGGGAAAAGCTGGGACAACACTGTGTGAACTAAAAACTGTACTTGTGCTGTGGGCTGCAACGTTACACAATACCCCAAGGCCTGTGTTACACAAGTGATTTATACGGCAATGCACAACAAGGATATTCATAAAATGGCAGCTTCTAAGCAGATCCAGGCAGCAGCAAAGGCAGTGCAGGTTCAAATGGCTGGTCTGCATGGAAGTGCTCACAGGTGTGTGCAGCTTCAGTCTCTCACAAGTCCTGTAGGTGTGAATCAAGTTGAAAGGGCCAACAGTACCTTTCACATGGGAAGCAATGGACAGGTGATTGCAGGTCCTACCGACTACCAGGCACTGCATTATCGGACCTGAAGTCCACGCAGACAGATGAACTATGACTATGACATGCCTTACTAAAGTGAGAAGCACACAGGAGTCAGAATGGGAGTCTCGGTGTGTGTAAATGAAGGTTATCAGGGTACAATACGTCCATTTACAAGGCCCCCTAGAGAAGGGTGGGGAGAGACTGAAAACTTGGCAGTGGCAGGCCTTATTACCAGTGGCATGTCTTGTAAGCAATGCTTGTCATACCTTGGGCACTCGTGCTAGCCATTTTCAGCTTACATGGACTTCTTGTCACACATGCTCCTTGCAGAGATAGCTGATGTCACACTTACTGCTGTCAAGGGTGTGGTCAAACATTCCTGTTACCAATGCATTTGCACATCCACTGCCTCATGTATGAAACACTAATGATTGATGGTGTCTTAGTTGTGTGTCATGTGCTGCAATGGCCCATGTTGGCAACATGGATGTGTCTCAGAGATGTAGTCCTCTGATTTTGACCTTCACATGTGAAATATACAGGACATATGTCATTTCCACTGTGTGTGATGTTGGGTGTGCATTCATACCCATCAAATGTGATGTGGCTTTTTCAGTATCCTAATCTGTATTTCTACAATGGTCCATGAGGCTAAACTATGGTTATGATTCCTAGGGATCGAGCGATTCATACATAATTACACAGACCATGATTGAGTAATGAAGTGAGGTGTTTAATGACATATGGTAAGAAAGTGGTGATGGTGACTATAGTTAAAAGAAGTTTTGTACAATGTGTGGTCTCCGACGCAATCCTGCTGCAGTGTTTGGATGGTCCCCCTCCTCTTCCCCCTCTTCAGGCATTTGTGGGTCTGGGTCATAGAGGGGAATGTTCCTCCTTACAAAAATGTTGTGCAGGATGGCACAGGTCAAAATTATCTTGCACACCATTTCAGGGGAGTATAGGAGACTGCCTCCGGTGATGTCCAGGCACCTGAATCTTGACTTCAGGATGGCAAAAGTCCTCTCTACTATGGTGCGTGTCCTCCGATGTGCCTCGTTATAGGCACGCTCTGCTGCAGTGCTTGGGTTTGAAAATGGGGTCATGATCCATGGTTGGATCCCATACACCTGATTAGCTGAAAGAGAAAATGAGTGTAAATATTTGGATGTTGCTTGCACCTTGATTATAACTTTACATGGCAGTTGTTATCTTGTGTCGTCTGTGACTCATCTGTGTTTGTGTTATTGTGTGGGATCCTCGGCTTCTAGGATGTTCCATCAGCATTGGGTCGTTTCTTTATCTAAACTGGTGTTTGGCTGATTGACCGGATATCAGCTCTATATTTGTAAACTTGCAGTACATTGTGTATCTCCCATGCATTTTTTCATGTGAAAGAAGTGTCCATGTGTCTTCACTGGAGATGACATGATACTTCCACACAAATAATTGATCCCAATGTAGTGGTAACACGATTGCACTATGTGGCCTGCACATCCCATCCAATTCAAGATATGTAATAGCATGTGAAAAACAGCATGTGAAAAACAACAGTGAGGCCCTTTGATTTGGCTAGGTGACAATGTACAACACATCTCCATAAGTCAGTAGCACTGAAGTGTTGACAATTGACAATGCACAAATATCCCCTGTGTGACAAGTTTTATGCAAACCTATTTTTTGTGCCCTCACTGAGTTGGCTCATGTGCAAACGTGTACCTACACTACTGTACCTGGTCCAGGTAAGCTGGCTAACTTGGTTGTGTAGGTGACGGTTTATGTGCCAGAGGGTCCATCTGCCGGTACATCTTTTGTGTATATGTGTAATTGTCTCAATCCGTTATGTGTAGCAGTGTGCACTTTGCAATAATGTCACATCAAGATGTGTTCTTAGCACAGTCCACTTCCTTATTGGTAGCGGGCAATGTCACCCCAGGAGTGATGTGAGATGTTGGTACTGCCTCAATGGTTCCATGTCACCTTCATTAGAGTCATCCTCATCATGCTATGTGTCTCATGGTGTTTGCCATGCAGCGGACCACATTACACACTCCTTACACAGTACGTATTGGTTGGAAGGGTGTGTGATTGAGTGTTATTGATGTGATATTGTAAGATTCATCTTCCAAGTTGTACTGCCAGTTAAGGCCATACCATTGTCACTGTGTGGTTTTAAATTGGTCCCTTTTGGCTCTGGAGTGGCATCTGTTGTTATTTGCATCTGTCATTTGTCCATAGGTGTGTATCCGATTGGGTCGGGATATCAAACATGAGTAGCAGTGTCACAACCTCAGTGTCTTCCTGACCACGAGTCCATGCCATGGTGTATGTGTTTTATGTCCTACAGGGTTGCTGTGCTGTGTGTAAATTACTGGGTTTCTGTACTTACCAACAATTAGGCCATTTACATATCGTTCATCCTGGAAGTGTTGATTGATGGTGTAGTGGCGGAAGATGAATGAATCATGTACACTTCCAGGATACTTTGCCACGATGTTGGTCATCAATCACGGTGATCCACAATGGCCTGCACATTGATGGAGTGTGTATGCTTCCTGTTGCAGTATAGATGCTCGGTTGCAGCAGGTGGCACAATCCGTACATGTGTGCAGTCAATGGCATCAAGCACGTGTGGGAAGCCGTTGATTTGGTAGAAGCCCTGTTTGGTCTCCGGCTGCTTCAGCTGTGTGTTGGGGAAGCTGACGTGGCGGTCTGTGAGGGAGATGATGGCATCCAGTACCTTAGGTAGGAAGGCAGAGAATGAGACCTGTGAGATCCCGGCAACCAGGGCACAAGTGGTTTGAAAAGAGCCACTTGCCAACATGTGGAGGACATCTAGCAGCTTGGTCTCTGGTGGAATGGTGGAAAGATGTGGGATGTCTGCAAGCTGGCTGTCAACTGTGGCTCAATGTTGCGCAGCAGCTGCTGTACGGCTTGCCAGTTTAGTCTGTACCTCTGGATGATATCATGTTCCCTGAGACCCTGAAGGGTTGTCCTGGTCCGAAATATCCTCTCCTGCCTTTGGCGTTGCCTTTGGGGTCCTGGTTGGTGTGGTGGAAGCTGCTGCTGTTGGTCCTGTGTTCTGCGTCTTCGCGCGTGCTGGATGAATAGCACCTTAATGTCTTCCTTTTGGAGCTCTGATGTTGCTTCTGTGTGTTTCCCTTAAGTACTGGTGTGTTTGCCCCATTTTAACTCCTGCCCTGACCCAGACATTAATTTTTGATGCAAATCGGTCTGTGTGCCATTTTCCGCCTCCGCCTCCCGGCCGTGCGTCATTTTTGCGCGGTTGAATAAATATGGCGCACAGTGTTTAATCATTTTTTGGACTGGAATGCATACCTTGCATGTGATTAATGCAAGGTGGTTTCACGCCTCCAGAAAATAACACACACAGTGAAATTTTGACATACGCGGGTTCGGGCGTCAAAGTATAGATATATTGTTAGGATCGCGCCGAATTTGTGTAAAAACAAATGATGCGAATCCGGTGCAAGCAGAGTATAAATATGCCCCTAACTTTCATCTGACCGTAAACCATTTCAGCAATAACCACCTCCAAGCTCAGATTGATACTTTCTGAATGTGAATGGACTCATGCACTACATAAAGAGGAACAACGATTAGTCCTCCCTTGGCTCCATGCATCCAGGTATAGCTTTCTTGCAGGAACACCTTTTTATCCTAAAGAATCTGAGAAGCTGCAAGGAATGTGGGTAGGTAATTTATTGTTTGTATGTAGATCCTATGAGGTCTCTCATGGCCAACCTATATCAACAACTCACTGGAATGGAAATGTTGCAGTCTTGATTACAGAGCTTCTCAGTTATATTCTCAAAAACCTGGGCATATCCCATGGTCCATTTTGTCTTTGCCAAAATCCAGATAGAAGATTTTCACTAATAGTTGGCTATGTGTATACACCAATTACAGAAAAATTAGACTTTACCTCCAATCTCTCCAGAACTTTAAGTGTCTCTGCAAAAACAAAGACAATTGTGAGAGGAGGTTGTAAGTTAACTTTTGACTCCTTCTAAATAAATTGGTGAGATCCGATCTGTGAAACAACTAAGATAGACTTTTTGTATGGAATGTAATGGTTGATCATTCTCAGATGAAACCTTTGTGACTGCTTTCCCTTATGGTGAGGGATTATACTTTCACCTCCTGTCTCACTATAGTTCCTTTGCACATTGGTATTTTCTGAACGTCAGCACCTCTGTTACATGTGATGAAGCACATTAGGGTCTGAGCTGAGTTTCCATTTTAAGTCACACATTTTAGCTTGGCGTCTTTTTCTGATGGTGACTCTTTTACATGGTTTTACACTTATGCAATAATATACTGATGTACATGTAGCTTATTCCTCATTAGCGTTACTGCCATGCCGTCTGGACTCCCCATTCCAGGCTAGGCTCACAAAAAGTGATGCCCATGCATCATGACTGTCCATTGTAGACAGCTCTGAAACACCCGACACATCATCGAATCAGCTCTTCGCCTCTGATACAGTGTGATATGAACAGTGCTTTCATTCTATAAACTTTGTGCTACATTCAGCAGAGGAGTACTTCTGCTGGGATTATCCAGGAACGCAGTGCTTTGTGACTGAGATGCACCCTGCTGTTCAGACAGGACCTGGCTTGACAGCTTGGATTTGACTGTTCCTATTGGAGCAGGACCAAGACTGAGTTACATATGGCTGGATCTAATCTGCGGTGGCATGATGGGCAAAATAACACTGTTTTGGAATGGTACCATGAGCTATTGCCAGTGGTTAGACTTATTGCAAGCATTCATTTCATCACTTTTTGTGTGTTTGAGGTAACACCCTAAATGGCCAAGAGTATGGTTTTGCGTGTTTGAGAGAAACAACTGGATCACAGCCTATTAACTCTCCCAATGGGTCCTAGTGCATGAATACAACCTTTTAGAAATTCCCTAGCAATGCTGATCACCTACATTGTTATCTGATTACATATTTAGGGAGCAATGAAGGACCAGTGACTTCAGCCCAAGCCATATGGGAAAGTGATGATCAGGGGACAAACCATGAGAGACTCTGCTCTGGCTGAAAAGAAGACAGAGGAATCCCAAATTGTGTTAGCAAGTACAATATATAGACATATCTGCTTATAATGAAACAACCTCACCTGAAATTACAGCCAAAACTGTCTTCAAAGGAAGAAGCCAAGCAAGAGGACTAATTTCCCATCATTTATCTGCACAGGAAGTGAAATCACTGGATTTCCCATTATCTAGCCGCACAAGTGACGTGCCTGGTTTCCTAGTAAAAATGTCTAAAATAAAAGCCAAGTAAGAGGATTAATTAACCATCATCTGCACATGAAATACATCACTGGATTTCTCATCATCCTTTTGCACAGAAAGTTACATCACTGGATTACTCATGATCCATTTGCACAAGAAGTGATGTCACTGAATTTCCCATCTCCCATCTGCACAGGAAGTGACACCACTGGTTTCCCTCTAAAACCGTCTCTTATTAATGGAGGCTGCAGTACAGACATGCCCCAGATATGTACAGCAGGAGTGCTACTAATGCACCAATGGTCTGCGAAGTTATGCATTTTTGTGCCCATCTGCGCTCTGTCAATGGACTGTGCCAGGGCCCCTGGACCTCCTATCACCCATTTCACCCCTGTTGTTACTCCACCCCAACCTTCGACACCCTCAACCCTGATTGCATCTCCTAGTGCTGCTCCCACATCCCACTCCCTAACACTGAAGGTGTGTTCTCTTTCACTACATACAGTTTCAAATGTACTCTCATGCACTCACCTCACTCTCCCACACACCTCATACTCCCAACACACTCGACACACACATACCCAATACCGACTACACTACACACCTCCCTGTCTTGCATACTCTTCTACACTTGCTTCTAACTAAACATGCCACAGAAATGTGGGATATGCAACGCAACCACTCACCAGAACTGTGTTCATGACTGAAACCTGACTGCCTCCATCTTTGGGCCCCATCAACACCATCACCCTCACAATACTCCCAAGTCACAACATCACAAGACAGGACAGGGCAAACAGACAGAAAGGTGGAATCACTATCATCTTCAAAGAATCCATCCAATGCTCCACCACCTCAGAAAGCACAACTATCAACATGAAGCACTTGACTTTGAAACTACTCTTCATCGTCAACTACACTCTGAGCAGCACCCTCATCCACCACCCTCCTGGACCACTCACCAAATTTGCCAATACCATCTTGCATTTCATCTTCCCATTGATCCTCGACTCCAGCACCTTTATCCTCCCTGACAAACTCAATGACTACCTGGATGGTTTCACCGATCCCAAAACAACCAACCCCCATTAGGATATATCCAACTCGGGCTCGCCCACTGAGTACAAAGCCCAACACGTGCCACTGGACACCTACTTTACCCTATCTTCACCAGCTTCAGCAACATCACAGTAAATAAACCCACACCGATCACCATTCTGACCTCATCCATGTCAACTGCAGCCTATCTATCCCATACAACTGCAGAAACATTATAACCACATCTTTGCAGCCGGACTGTAAAAGATCTCAGACGCATCCTTCTCTTCCAAACTCCTATACCCCTGAACTCCACTCACAAATATTCTTCCCAAATCCATATACAACTTCAACTTCAAGATCACCACCTGCACAGAAAACCTGGTTCCTCTCAAAGTAAAAAAAGCCAAGCGAACCAAACCACAAGCAAACTTGTACACTTCAGGCTCACCATATACCAATGGAAGCAACTTGGACACAGATGGAGACAAAGACAGAATGACATTCACAAGAGCAAGTACCAATACACCCTCAGATGCTACCATCAGTAAATCAAAGCCACCAAACATGGCATGCTCCATGACTGCACCAAAAACAGCATCAATAGTGTCAAGGAATTATTTGTCACAGTAAAAGACTTCACCTCCTCAGCTGCAAGTTCATCCAGTGTAACCTCCAACTCACTATCTCTGCTCCCATATGTCACTAAACTTCAGAAGCAAGATCACCAGCATCTATTAAAACCTTGTGCACCAACCTGATCCTTTCACCCATGCACCACTCCTGCCCATCTCTACCGAAACCCAGATACCCACCCTGACCACCTGGCCCACCATAACCACTCAAGAAGCACAACCATGCAGCCTTACATTATGGAGCACTCTCGGACTTCTGCCTTCACCACGTCTTCATCAAAGGACTGAACCCTATCAGCACAGCATCCACCCTAACCCTGAACGGCTCAATCATCACAGCCTACTCAGATGCCTGAAAAAAAGGCTGCCGTGTGCCCTCTCCTCTAGAAGGCCTCAGCAGACCTCAAGACACTAGACGACTACCAGCCTATTACCCTGCTATGGTACTCAGCAAAAGTAATAGAAAAGGTTCGAAATTAATGCCTAGCCTCCAACCTCATTGATAAGTACCTCCTTGACACCACCCAATTCAGATTCATGCCTAACCGCTATAGAGAGACCACCTTAATCACAGCCACAAGCAACACCCAGATGATCATGCAGACCTCGGACCTCATCCTACTGGATCTTTCCATAGCCTGCAACACCATCTCCCACCCCATTCTTATTCAATGACTGTATAAAGACTGCATCTATCGTCCCACACCTCGTTGGGTTTACTCCTTCCTAACAGGGCACAACCAGTCAGTCAGCCTGGCTTACTTCACCTAGGATGCCACAAACCTCATCTGCAGGTGGCAAATTTGGTACTTCATTTTGCATAGGTACTTTTAGCCTGGGAACACAAGCATATCTACTCATTACAGAGACAGTTTCCTCTTTGGCAGGGGGGAGCAGGCTGTAGCCTGGTCCAGACGAACACTGCTTATGTGCCTGAGGTCTTCCCAAATGAGAAACATTTAAATTAAAAAGAAGCACCTATCCCTTTAGTGGACATGAGCTGCTTTTAAAAGAATATTCATTCAATTTCAGAATGCAAATGCAGTGCTGGAGCTATGCTGTCACTTGCAGGCTCACTTTCCTACATTCATAGCAAATCATAGTAGTTACAAATGGTGACCATCCAAATTAAGCGTCATTAGACAGCTATTTTTGTGATGATGTGCAAATGGACTACTTGTGATGCAATATATTGCTCTGTTCACATCTCAAACTGCACACCAATTTTCAGACCAGCTGTAATACAAATTGTGCTTCCTTGTTTTTGAAAGGGTATTTGTAAGTTAAGCCATGAGTCTCTTGGTTTGGTCTTTTTGGTTGGAACTTGTACAAATACATAAAATAAAGAAATTGCCATATGTCATAGAAATTATTTTCCTTGTCAGACGCATGATTTAGACACTAACTTTGTCAATGCTTGAACCTTGCCACCACCTCACCATTTTCTCCCGCAACCATTGTCAGTAGCTACCCTTATTACAGGGATGGCTAGGGTGTTAGCGGCAGTGACTGACAGGGGCAAAGACCAGAATGGCAGTGCAAGCACCAAGTGGCTGATGGAACCAGACTTAAACATGATGAGTCACAACTTCAGATAACACAGTATAATCATTAAAGACAAGAGCAACATTTGAAAGATGTCCCCCTTGATGATTGATCCGGTAAATGGGCTGGATTTTACCAGTCTTGGAGTTACCAATACTAGGAGAATTGAGAACTCAATGAGTGAGAAAAAAACAGCCAATTACAAATAGGACTAGGAGGGTCTACTAAGAAATGAGTCATTGATAAAAGTGTGTAATTCTGGGTCCAATTTCCTGATAATTCCTCATTTTGAATGAGACTTCCACCCAGAGATTTGGGGTGCTTCAAGCTGCTGAAATCTATGAGTGAAAGCATAGAGATCTGTGGTGTCTCCCGAGATTCCAATTCCAATGGTACTGGTAACCCCATGTTACTGGCCCCTTTGGAATTCAGATGCCACTCATCACAAGGGCCAAAGTAGTAAATTTAATGTGAAGAGAAAATATAGAAGAGGTGGAGATTTCCACACTTAGGTTTCTGAATCGCATTGTATAGTACTAAGTAGTAAGGAAGTAGTACTACTGTAGTGTTACTTTATCTATACAATTATCTAGTTTGTGAATGAGGGTCAAAAGCTCCCACAATACTGCCTCTGCAATGTCTCAACGAGACATTGTCTATGATCTCCTTAAAATCTAGATCTAGCCGTTTGTGTTTTGAATTGGTATGCCTCATGATGTCCTCATGTCATCATATTTTCCATGCTCAAATATTCTGACAGTTTTTGGTTGATATATATATTTTGACAGAAATTCCTTAAGATAAATTCTCTTGTAAAAATGTTTATTTTTTTAATGGTAAGTCATGGCCCTACCCCGAGAGCATGACCTACATGACACTACATGACAACAATCTACTACAATGATTAATAATGTGGCACTAACATTAAGCTGGCCATTGCATAGAAAGGCTATTGATATGTGGGAGACATCACAGTGTGCCATTGGACCCTTATGAAAAGTAAGAAGTTATAATCTATTGCTTAATGTGGCGATAACATTCAGAAGCACTGTAGACATGAAACCATGTTGTCATCACAAAGGAACCAGGCTAAGCCATAATGATTTGGGTGTAACAGCACAAATCATGATTGCAAAGCACCCAAACATAAAACAAAGCGCTTTCAGTTTTCCATTTCACTTCTTGTGTTACTGTGTAATCGATTGGCTCAGGATGTCATGAGCATTAACCCTTTCTGTGACCATGATGGAATGGTTCCATTCTGTGTAATGGTGGGCGTGTGCGGAGGTTGGAACCATTTCATCCTTGCATCCGCCCTCTGGGGAAACGCTGGTGCTCCCCCTGTGGACAACCCACTTTCATCCCTCAACAGGGGATGCCAGCCAAAGGGCTTCCACTGCCATCTCCAACCTCTCCCATGTTGGTGATCTGATGATGTTTGAATGCCGCGAGTGCACCAACGTCATCAGATGCAGCCAGGGACGCGCTGGAAGCAATTTGCTTCTAGCACATCCATGGAGAGTCCTTCTCTCGGAGTGGGGAAGAGGGTTGGTTTTACAAATGCAGGGGTGAATGACTTTCCCCCTGCACCTGTAAACAGTGGATTCCTGTGCCATGATTGTGGGTGGTGCATCGATTGTGAAGCAGGAATCCACCCCCCTGGGCCACGAGGGATTTTTTATTTTTTATTGATGGAGCAACAGGCAAGGGTCGCTCCCCTGTGGGCATAATGTGTCTGTGTTTCGACCCACCGGGGTCTGAAACTCACTTGAAGCCAGTTAATATTATTATTATTGATTGTGGGGAGCAACCCCTTGGGCAAGGGTCGCTTCCTATGGTGGGTGTTTTATATGCATTCTGCCCCTCCAAGAGGGCAGATCAGCCACTTTTAGGCTGATCTGCCAACTGGGGGGGGGGGGGTCAGAAGGCCTCTAGACACCGGGGATTGCAATTTTGTATGTTGGGGATGGGTCCCTTGGGCAAGGGTCCCTCATCTTCATTGGTGAAATGCTTTGGCTGTTTTCTTCCTCCCCCCCCCTCCTGGGGGCAGATTGAGCATATTCTTATGACCATCTGCCTCCGAAGGGACAGAAAGTCACTAGACACCAGAGATTTCATTTTTGTATGTTGGGCAGTGGCCACTTGGGCAAGGCAAACTCCCCTTTATTAGGCAAAGGTTTTGGCCATTTTCTGCCCCTGAGGGTTGCAGAAAGCCACTAGACACAAGGGATTTTATTGTTGTGTGTTGAGGAATGGCCCTTTGGGCAATGGTAGCTCCCTTTTATTAGGCCGATGTTTTGGCCATTTTCTGTCCCCTCCTGATGGTCAGATTGGCCATATTTTTAGGCCCATTTTCCCCTAAGTGGCAGCAAACCAGTAGACACTAGTGATTTAATCTATTTATATGTCAGGGAATGTCCCCTTTGGCAAGGGTTGCCCTTGTGGGCAGTTGGCCATTTGTTAGGGGAGGACAGAATACCACTAGACCAGGGAAAGTTTGTGTGTGTGTGAGAACTGGAGTTTGGCTTCTGGTCTGTGTGTGTGGACTAGTACTTGGCTGGTGGTGTGTATGAACTGGCGCTGAGCATGGACTGACGTTTGGCTGACAATGTGCGTGGCTGGCATTTGAATGGTGATGGGCAGACTTCATATTGTTTTATACTGTTAACTGTTTTATTTCTTGTCATCATATATGATTGTAATGTTTTTTTCTCTGTTTTTTCTAGTGCAGAGATTTTGTTTTCCTTTGCTGCGACTCCTGCTTGAGGTTTTAGCACTGGTTGATCTGCAGTTGCATGTGTTTTATAAGAAAACGTTTTTTGTACCGTTTACTCCAAATGAGTATCATTGCCTAGCAGCATATTTAACTTCTGTTTGATTGTGTGTGAAATTATCTTTGGGTTTGTGCTCAATGTGTATTGTGTTGTCCTTTGTGTAATTTTCTTTTGTTTTTCCTTTCTAATGGAATATCACTGATGCTTGCTGTGTCTGTGCAAAGAAGGTGTTGGTAAGTCTAGCTGTCTTTGGCAAATGAGTGGTATTGTTTTTGAGTATATAGGTCTTTGTGATAACACCACACTTTGTGCATTACTTTTTTTACAGTGTTGGCTGTTGGTGACTTATTTGTCAAGCTACTTTTATTAGTAGGAATTATGGCTAGCCACAAGATGACTGCTCAGCAGGTTGTTGGTATGCTTTTTTAATCCTCTTCTGACCATGATTATGAGATTGACTGTGCATTTAAGGCAGAGGAGGAAGTGCAAGATTCTGGCAGTGAATTTTCTGTCTGATGAGGAATCACCTGAAGGTGAAGCCACTCTCAGTGCGGATGAAGTGCCTGTTTTAGAAGAGGACACTGATGTGCTGATAGTGCAGCAAGCAGCATCTGGTTTACAGCCTGGGGCGTAAAGGTGGCCCACTGGAAGATTTAAGCTCTAGGTTGTCCCAAATACAGTGCAGCCAGTGTTGCCTGCCTTTACTGGTGTTGCAGTGTGTATAATGAATACTGAAAATGTTTTACTAATACATTTCTTTTAGTTGTTTACGGGCAATGTATTTTTGAATGAGATTTTTGAACAGTCTAATTTGTATGCTGAACAGCATTTGAGGGACAACAGTGTCAGACTTAAGCCTGGCTCCAGAGCTACCTGGTGGACTCCCACAAATCTGGATGAGTTGAAGAAGTTTGAAGGTCTTGATAAGGAAGCCGTCTCTGTCTTCATATTGGTCTCCTAGTCCCTTGATGGTAATGGCTATATTTCCTGCAACCATGAGTCGAGATCAGTATTTCCTGCTGCTTCGGATGACTGCATCTAGTTGATAAAGCTTTAACATTGCCACAAGATCACTCTGAATGTGACCGTATTTATAATATTTGGCCTGTTCTTGATCACGTTGTAGATCAGTTTTCAGAGATCTAGGTTCCAGAGAAAGAAACAGCGGTCAACAAGCCTTTGGTCCTATTCAAGGGCCATTTGGTTTTTAGGCAGTACATTCCTAGCAAGAGAGCACAATATGGAATTAGGATGTATATGCTGTCCTAGAGTCGGACTGAATAAGTCTATAATTTCAGAGAGTACACAGATAGGGATTCCAGTCTTGACCCCCCTGGTTGACTGTACACTTTTGCAGTTTATGAAAAGATTGAGAGGGAACTTGGTAGAGAACATTTTAACCAAGGTCAACATTTATGTCGCTAACTTCTACACTGGTGTGTAATTGTTGAGGGAATTGATCAGTGGACACTGTTGCTTGTAGCACAATCCGTTCTAACCGTAAAGGTTACTTAAGAGAGCTTGTTTGTAAAAAACTTAAGTGGGGACAGTGCAGTGCTTTGCATAGTGATGAACGTCTAGCTGTGAAATTTGCAGACAGGAGGGCTGCCAACATGCTAACCATCCATGATGAAAGTACTTCACCTGTGGCTGTTTGTTATCAGGTTGCAGAAGTGCACAAATCTGTGTGCATCAATAGTAGTCACATGGGTGGAGTCAATCAGAGGTTGGAACCTTACACTGCTGTTCGTAAGGCTTACATTTGGTATAAGAAATTGGCTACCCATTTATTCCACTTAGTAACCTTTAATGCTTTTGTTGTATTCAATGATTGTTCTCCAAGGTCAAAAATTACATTTGTTCAATTTCGCTTGGCTGGCCGTGTGCTTGGACTGGTGCTTGGCTGGCAGTGTGGATGGACTGGTGCTTGGCTGGTAGTGTGCGAGGACTTGGCTGGGGAGTATGAGTAGTGCCTTGCTGCTGGCCACTACACACACTGCTAGCCAAACGCCAGTCCACACACTCCATCAGCCAGTGTGATTGGTGTGTCAGACATGTGGGAGTAGAGTATGAAAGTGATGGGCCCTTGAATGATGCTGTCTGTTGATGTGAGTGCTGTAATGTGCTGGGCCCGCGGCTGGCTGAGTGAATGGTCTTGTGTGTGTCATGTATGAAAGGTGTGCGAATGGACTGTAGAGCGGTTGATGCCTTGACAAGCTGTGAGTCATTGCTTGAGTTTTTTGACCTTACAACTATTAACAGTACATTTAATTTTTGTGAAAACTCTTGTTAATACAATTTTATTTATTGAGCCATCACTCACCCTCGTGCTAAATCCAACGAGTATGTATGTGTACTTGAAGAATATATCATTGTGCAGTAATAATTGTCTTTCCTGTTTTTCTCTTCCAGGGTGTACATTGTCTCTTGTTGTGAATGTTGTAATGTGTCTTGGCCTGCAGCTGGCGGTGTGACTGGTCATGTGTGTCAGGTATGAAAAGAGTGTGAATGGCCTGTAAAGTGGTTGATGTCTTGTCGCAGCTTTCCAGATCACAAGCTGTGTCATTGCTTCAATTTTTTTACCTTTCACCTATTATCAGTGCATTTAATTGCAGTAATGAACCATCACCCACCCTCTTGCACATCCAACCAGTACATGTGTGTAAAAATAATGTGGGTAGCCACAAGACATATTTATTGCACTTCTCCTCTCAGTTGGGAATTCAATTTACAAAAAAAACCACTCGGCTGTAATTAGGCATCGAAGCACACTCCTGACAAGCTAGGTGTCTTGGGTAGGACCCCAATAATGAAGCATGCCACCAACTAGGTTAGAGAGTGAGGGGTCTTTTTAACAAAACGTAAGGGTGTTTTTTCACAATTTGAGTGTTTGGGACATCATAGAAGTAAGAAACTTGGTAGCATGCCCACTTCTTGTCTAGGGAAAATCTATGAACTTTAGATATGTTGGAAAAATAGGTGCCCAGGGGAGTACAAGGTGGTGTGCTTCTTGTTGGACCCAACAAGCTTTCTTACCCACAGTGCTCTGCAAATCACATATTGGGCCAGATGTATGAACAAACACCTTTGCGAATCGCAAATAGCGATTTTTAAGAAAACACTATTTCTGAGTCGCAATATGCAATGTAACATAATTGCGATTCGGAATTAGCGATTTCTTTAAATTCGCTAATGCAATTTGCGAGGCCCAAATACCGAATCGCAAAAAAATGTGCGATTCGGTATTTGAAAATCACAAATTGCGAGAACGCACACCTGGCAGATCCTGATGACATTACAAGCAGGAAGTGAGTCATTCCAGGCAGTTTGCAGGTGCCACACCCAAAGGAGCAGTGAGAGAGACACAGCCCAGCCACAGGGAGCAAGTCTGTGAACAAGGCAGGACTTCACATCAGCATGGACAACTCTGCAAATGGAGAGGAGAAGGGAGAGAGGAAGAGAAAACTCAAGTTCAGTGAGCAGGAACTGGAGGTGCTCACTGAGGAGGTGCTGAGAAGCCATGACCGGCTGTTCGGGAAGAGCTCACTCCAGGTCTAAGAGAGTGAGAAGTGCAAACTCTGGGCGGACATGCAAACCAAAATCTGCGCTGTGGGGGCTGCACAGCGCTCAGTGGAGGAGATCAGAAAGAGGTGGTACAACCTGCGTTCCCGTACCAAGGAGAGGGTGGCAAGAAGACTACAGGAGGCAAGGAGCACAGGAGGCGGACCATCCACCGAGACACCCTCCACCCCCATGGAAGACCTGGTGGAGTCGACAGTCCTCCCAGAAGCTGTCAGTGGGGTCACTGACATAGACACATACAGCACACCAAGCACCAGTAAAGGTAAGTGCAATATTGAAATGTAACCCCATATGTGTATGTACAAATGCCCCTTAGGAATTAGCAATTAGTGCAAAGCATTGCGATAAGTAGTCCATTCCACATCTTAGAAGCGGCACGACAATGCCTTATGGGAGTGGTAGTCCACAACCCAGAGCTGAAAGTAGCACATAGAATGTAATTAAGTAGAGCGACACCCAGAAGAACACAACACCCACTACATAGTGATATGATGTAACTGTACATTTATTACCATTGTGTAACCTTTGGTGATACATACATAAATGACATGCTGCACATTGTCGTTGCAGATGGTCCAGGCCCAGCAGCATCAGCATGTGCTGTTGTGGGGGATGCTGAAACCCAGCCTCCATCAGACCACCAGTGAGACAGTGAATATTGCGCCTATCAGACGCAGGGCAAGGGCTGTCCCTTTCCCCGAATTGAGCCAGGACTCAGATGACATGCAGGATGACGGCCACACTCCATCCCCAGATGGCAGTTCCACTGTAATGCAGGAGTCCCAGCCCCAGCGTCACTCAACACCCCGCAGTAGGCCTCAGCATGCAGGCACACAGCACATGGAAGCAGGAGAGAGCCCATCAGTCTTCGATGGCCTGGAATCCTCTATGCTTAAACTGCAGCACCTGCAAAATAAGAAGATTACGGCAATGCATAGGCAGATGCAGGCACACAATGCCAACATGGGGGGGAGCTGCATCAGCAGTTGGAGTGCCTTAGTTTGAACATTTCCAAGCTGCATGAGGGACAGATCACAGCTGCTGAGAACACCAGGGAGCTGACCAATGCAGTGAAGGAACTCTGCACAGAGATAAGGCATGACAGAGTCAGCCACCACAGGCATGAGAGGCGATTCATGGGCATGTTTAGTGGATTCTGTAGATCGGTCAATCACCTTGCAACATCTACGGCCATCATATTGCGGCGTGCTGTGGCCGCACAGGTGGAGGCAGCGCACAGCAGTAGGGATGTAGCCCAGGGACTGGTCCAGATAACAAATGTGCTGGATACTATGCTGGGTAACCGCTCTGCTACACCCAGTGAATTTGGACTAGGGGAGGCTGAGGACTCATCTAGCCTCAGCAGCGTTGCAGTGCCCACAACAGATCCTAGGCGTCGCAGTGCCAGGCACAGCACTGCCACTGAGGCAGATACCAGAGGTGCTGGTGAGGCCACTGTGCACTCGAGTGGCTTGCGTGGCTGTAAAAAGTGACTTTAATGGCCACAGGGGACTGTCAGCATTTTTTGTTTTACAGTGAACTATGAATGAATAGTGAGACACTGTTAATGCTTATTTTATGAAACATGTGTTTATTTTTTTTGATAGTGACACTTATGTTACCTGACGTTAAGGTAATAAAGGTACTAACTACCAGAACACATGTCAGTGAAGTTGTGTTGTTATTACTTACATCTGAAATGGTTGTGCATGTTGTCTGCACGCCTTTTCCTGCCCTCTGCTGCACTGGTCCTGTCTGCTGGGGGGGTATGGGATCATCATCCTCATCTGAGTCTGGATCAGATATTTCCACAGGTATGCCCCTGGTGGTAGCTATATTGTGCAGGATCACACATGTGGCCACTATTCTACAAGTTGTGTCCGGGCTGTACTGTAGTGCCCCTCCACTTTTGTGGATGCACCGGAAGCAACTCTTCAGCAGGCCAAAGGTGCGCTCAACCACATTGCGGGTTGCCCTGTGTGCTGAATTGTATCTCCGTTCTGCTGGTGTTGTAGGATTTAGGCAGGGCGTCATCATGTAGGTGTGCACTGCGTAGGCACTGTCTCCTGGAAGGAACAGAGGGTATAATGAGTAAGTGAGCCATCTGACGTCACAACGCCTATACCTAGTAGATATCCTTCACCAAACTCCCCAGCTAGCAGTCTTTTGTGAATCTGCTGTGGCGAAAGATGTACGAATCATGTGTGCTCCCTGGGTACCTGGCCACAAGATCAGTTATGATGTAGGAGGCATTGCATATCACTTGTATATTCACTGAATGTTGGTATTTACGGTTGCGGTACACATACTCTGTGGCCAATGGTGGACAGATTGCAACATGTGTCCCATCTATGGCACCTAGGACGTGGGGGAACTGTGGTATCTGGTAGAATCTATTTTAGTCTGCTGTATTTCCTGTGGGGTGTGGGGGAATCTGATGTACTGGTGTATCCTACTCAGCATGGCGTTGATAAATTCATTGAAAAATCAAGAGAAGGGCACTCTGTGATAATCCTCCAGCTGCTGCTATGACCCCTTGATAGCTCCCTGAGGCAAGTAGGTGCAGGGAGCATAATACCTGCACATGGGTGGGTATGCTATTTGTCCTATGTGCTGTGCGCTGCAGTATGGGCTGTAGCTCAGCTATCAGGTCAAGTATCATGGTTGAGTACAACCTGTACTTATCATATATCTCCTCCTCAGTCTGGTCAAAAATGGAAATGCACTCTGAAAATGCACTCCTGTCTCCTCCTCCCTCTCCTAAACCTGCCAAGATCCTCATTCTCCTCACCATGACCTAGAGTGCAGCCATTGTGGAAAAGAGTCTGAGGCATTATGGGCCTCTTTATATAGGTTGCACCTGGTTACCACCTGGTTTCAATCCTTGGTAATTTGCATGTGCAAAAGGCCATTCTGCGAAAATTTGCAATTTGCTAATTTTTGATGCATCGAATTGCGACATGGTTTTGCGAGTCGCATTTTGCGTCTCGCAATTTCCGACGTGAAATACCGAATCGGTATTTGCGAGTTGCTATTCCGACTCACAATTTGAGAAATGCTAATTGCGATTCGGTATTTCAAGTCGCAAATTGTGAGACTCAAAATGCGACACGCAAAACCATGTCGCTTCGCATAAAATCACAATTTTTGCGATTCCGTATTTTTGGCCTGCGAGTGCCGTTCATGCATCACAGGCCACGTTTTTGTATTCTCAAATGGCCAAATTCTGCGATTTGCACCGTTTGCGAAGGCAAAATGGTTTGATACATCTGGCCCAGTATGACTAGAATCACACATTTTCCTTGCATTTCTGTGCTGTATTCTTCCAAATACAGAAATAAACCACAAATTTCCTACCACCCAGCATAGCCCTCAGTTTACTGATAAAAATGATAACTCACTTGTGTGGGTGCCCATAGTCAGCCAAAAAACTTATAATAAACAAATGCTCTCATGAATACGCTTTGGTGCCCCTTAAAACTCCATAAATGTTTGGCCCTTCTCTGTCACAGGCACTTGGCCCACACATACATGTGGGGTATCATTTTTATCAGGCGACCAAGGGGAACGGCAGTGGTAGGAAATTTGTGGCTCCCCTCTGATTGCAGTAGTTTCCGTCACAGAAATGTGGGGAAATGTGTTTTTTAGAAAGTTTTGAGGTTTGCAATGGATTCTGGGTACAAAAATGTAGTAAGAGCCACACACGTCACCCCATCCTTGATTTCCCTAGGTGTCTAGATTTCAACAAGATTTTGTAGGTTTTCTTCATTTCTCTAAGCGCCGGCTAAACTAGGGCCCAAAATCCACAGCTTGGCACATTGCAAAAAAAACAGTTAATTTTCAGTAGAAAAATGTAATGTGTCCACACTGCGTTTTGGGGTGTTTCCTGTTGAGGACACTAGGCCTGCCCACACAAATGAGGCACTATTTTTATCGGGAGACTCTGGGAAATGCTGGGTGGAAGGAAGTTTGTGGCGCCTTCCGGACTGCAGAACTTTTCACTACAAAATGTGAGAAAAATGTGTGTTGTAGACAAATGTAGAGGTTTGCAAGTGATTCTGGGTAGAAAAATGTTGTAAGAGCCTCACAAGTCACACCGTCCTGGATTTCCCTAGGTGTCTACTTTCCAGAAATGTACAGGTTTGCTAGGTTTCCCTGTGTGCCGGTTGAGCTAGGTCCCAAAATCCACAGCTAGGCACATTGCAAAAAAACAGTCAGTTTTCAGTGGAAAAATGTGCTGTGTGCATGTAGCGTTTTGGGGAGTTTCATGTCGCAGGCACTAGGCATACCCACACAAGTGAGGTACCATTGTTATAGGGAGACATGGAGAAATGCTAGGTTGAAGGAAGTTTGTGGCTCCTCTCATATTGCAGAACTTTGCATTGCGGAAATGTGAGAAAAAAGTTTTTTTTAGGCAAATTTTGAGGTTTGCAAGTGATTCTGGGTAGACAAATTTGGCTAGAGCCACACAAATCACCCCACCCTGGATTTCTGTAGGTGTCTAGTTTTAAAAAATGTACAGGTTTGCTAGTTGTGCCGGCTGAGTTAAAGGCCCAAATTTCACAGCTAGGCACTTTGCATAAAAAACCAGTCAGTTTTCAGTGGAAAAATGTGATGCTTCCACATTGTGGTTTGGGGGCGTTTCCTGTCGTGGACATTACACCTACCCACACAAATGAGGTGCATTTCTATCAGGAGGCTTGGGGAAACAGAATAGTAGACAAGTGTTATTAACAATTATCTTTCTCTGCATTTGCAGCTTCCAAATGTAAGACAGTGTGTAAGGAAGAAGTCATTTTGAGAATTGCCCTCTAATTCACATGCTATTATTTGTACCGTTAAATTGAGAGAGGTGCTCATAACCACTGCTTCTAAACTTCATATCCTTTGCCCATTTAAGAAATACATAGTTTCCTTTATTCCTATTTTTCACTCTTTATATTTTACAAAATGAATTGCTGTATACGCGGTACACAAGGAAAACCCATTGCTAGGTGCAGCTCATTTATTGGCTCTGGGTACCTCGGGTTCTTGGTGAATCTACAAGCCCTATATATCCCCACAACCAGAAGGTCCAGTTGAAAAAAAATACAGACAGAAATGGCAGTTTTTTTCCGGCTCAATTTCAATATGTTTTTTACTTCAACTGAAAAATTTTAAGGGTCTTCACAAATGACCCCTTGCTGAATTTAGAAGTCTGTTTATTTTCCAGAAATGTATAGCTTTCCGGGATCCACCATTGGTTTCATAACCATTTCAGTCATTAACTAGAAGGAGGTTGAAAACACAAAAAATAGGAAAAATGGGGTAAGTCCCTGTAAAATGTGAAAAATGTGCTGAAAAATATGGTTTTCTGATTCTTGTCCACCTGTTCCTGAAAGCTAGGAAGGTGGTAATTGTAGCACCACATACCATTTGTTGATGTAATTTGCAGGGGAAAAATAGATACTTTCTCCTGCAGCACTTTTTTCTATTTTTCCACCAAAAATCCCAAATTTGCTGTACTTTGTCTAATTTCTCAGTCCCCTCTAGGGGAATCCACAAACCCTGGGCACCTTTCCAACTCACAGGATGTTGAAAAATAAAGGACACAAATTTGGCGTGAATTCCTTATGTGGACTAAAAATTATGGGGGCCTAATTGCGAATGTTTCCAAATAGCCAAAAAAAAGCCTAGCACAGGGGAAAGGCCAAGCAGCGAAGGGGTTATGATTCTGTTTTTTTCTTTTCAGTTTCAGTCTTGCAGGCAAAATCTTGAGAGAGCACATCAACAACTCGCACATGATCTTCTTGGATCCTGGCCGTCAACTTGGTTTTCGTATGAAGAGCAGCTCAGTCCCTTGCCGGGTGTGAAGTATTCCAGATATCCTGAAAGCCACTGACATGCGGCTCATTTCTCCCCTTCTTGATCCTCGCAGTGCTCCGATTTTTGAGTCTTGCTGTGTACCGCATGCTCAGGTAGTGGATTCCTTTTATTTGTGTGAAATGTTCACAATGAACTTGGTCACCTGAGCATTCTTTTGTGGTTAAGAGTATTGATAACTACTTACACCAGTATTGTTATTGTGAAAAGACATTGGGGCTCATTCCGACCCCGGCGGTCAAGGACTGCCAGGGCCGGGGATGCAGGAGCACCGCCAACAGGCTGGCGGTGCCCCGCAGGGCATTCTGACCGCGGGGTCAGACCAGGAAAACCGGCGGTCTCCCGCCGGTTTTCCGCTGCCCGCCGCCATGGGGGATTCCGACCCCCTCACCGCCATCCTGTTCCTGGCGGTTCCGACCGCCAGGAACAGGATGGCGGTGAGGGGTGTCGTGGGGCCCCTGGGGGCCCCTGCAGTGCCCATGCCAATGGCACTGCAGGGGCCCCCGTAAGAGGGCCCCACTTTGAATTCCAGTGTCTGCTCAGCAGACACTGGAATTCGCGACGGGTGCAACTGCACCCGTCGCACCTTCCCACTCCGCCGGCTCCATTCGGAGCCGGCTTCCTCGTGGGAAGGGGTTTCCCGCTGGGCTGGCGGGCGGCCTGCTGGCGGTCGCCCGCCAGCCCAGCGGGAAAGCCAGAATGGCCTCCGCGGTCTTTCGACCGCGGAGCGGCCATATGGCGGTTCCCTCCAGGCGGGCGGCTCCCGCCGCCCGCCGGGGTCTGAATGACCCCCATTGTGTGAAAGACTGAGACTGAAGTGCCTTAAAGGCTATGAGAAAGACTAAATCGCAATCATGGCACAATGAATTGCAGGAATTCATAACCTTGCGAAAGTTATAGTATCTTTTGAAGTACTGGTTTATGAGTATAATAATGGGCAAGTGAGTTGCCTAATTTCAGGAGCTTACAAAGGAGACAGAGGGGGTCATTCTGACCCTGGCGGTAAAAGGTACGTACCGCCGGTCAGAAGACCGCCATCATCCGGCCGCGGTAAACCGCCACGGTCATTCTGACCCACAACTGCCAAACCGCCAAAAACCCGACATCCACTGAAGGCCGCCTCATCAGCGGTCAGCGATAACCTGGAGATGACCAAACCTCCACCGTCACGCCAACACAAACACGCCCATGCCATTACGACCCACGAATCCACGCGGCGGTCTTTCAACCGCGGTATTCCATTGGCGGTACACACTGCTGCGCTCAAAATACCCACACCTTTACAAAACACAGCCACATTGGACAATTCCAAATACACACACCTGATACACATACAAACACCACTCCCACACACCCATCACCATATAAAACACACACCCACATCACCCACAAACCCCCACAAAGTGAAATTCAGAGACACGGCACAATACACAGAGAGAGAGCACAGGGAACGCAAACCACAACACACACAGGAACCCAACATCATCACCCACACCACATCTACGCACAAAACACCACACACCACTACACTCATCACCACAAACACCACCCCACACCTCATCCACACCACCCCATGGCACCCCAAAGACACCCCAGGTTCTCGGACCAAGAACTCAGGGTCATGGTGGAGGAAATAATCAGGGTAGAGCCCCAGCTCTTCGGCACACAGGTGCAGCACACCACAATAGCCAGGAAGGCGGAGCCATGGCAAAGGATCGTCGATAGGGTCAATGCTGTGGGACAGCATCCCAGAAATCGGGAAGACATCCGAAAGCGCTGGAACGACCTACGGGGGAAGGTGCGGTCGATGGTGTCAAGATACAACATCGCTGTTCAGAAGACTGGCGGCGGACCCACACCCACTCCACCCGAATTCACAGCATGGGAGCAAGAGGTCTTGAACATCCTGCATCCTGAGGGTCTCGCTGGAGTAGGCGGAGGAATGGACTCTGGTAAGTCTAATCTCAACTACTTCACCCCCCCCCCAACCACCAGCATGCCAACCCACACCCCCACCCTCACCTCCAACCCCCCAGCACATATCCTCCCTGCTAATGTCTCACCAGCACAACCCACCCAACCCAACCCAAACCCCTGAATGCCAACACAAACCATGGACACCCATCACCTAAGCATGACGACTGCACATACCCATCCCCCCCCACAAACCACCCTCACAACTCCTCCCACATGGGACTGCCAGCACTGGGGGACAAGGGCACCCACAAATCGCACGCCACGGCACACACAAAATCAATAACCATATTCTTTTACCCCTGCAGGGCCCGAACGCCAACACACCGGCCAGGAGGGTCCAGATTTATACATCCCACCCCCAGAACAGGCCCCCAGTGATGACAGCAGCTCTGTCGACCTAGAACCTGATGACCAGCCCGGACCATCGGGGACCTCTGGACAGTCGGTTACCCTCAGTCAGCCCCAGGCCACAGCAGACCTACCCCCCTCAGGAAACACCAGCACAGCACCCACCCAGCGGGCCCATGCTTCTGTCTCCAGGACAGGTCAAGCAGCGGTGTGTCTACCAGTACAGGGCACCCAGGGTAACCCACAACCCCAACAACAACAGGGACCTGGGGGCACTGGTAGTGGGCACACCGTCCAGGGGACAGAGGCCCAGGAACAAAGAGGAACTGGGAGGGCTGCTGTGCGACAGAGGGAGGACAGGCCTAGGGAACCCACTGTCCAAGAGGCCCTCACCACCATCATGGGAGCGTACCACCACTCCCAAGAGACGATGGCGACGGTCCTGGCCAGGTTCCAGGAGATCCAGGCCATGCAGGAGGGCCAGTACATGGGGTTCCGGGAAGAACTGCGCACCATCAGTTCCGCAATGGGTACAATCGTGGTGGCACTCAACCAGATTGTCACCACATTGCGGGACCATGTGGCCCCCCAAAGGGCCCCTGCCACTAGCATGGAGGAAGAACAGCCCACCACCTCCGCCGGCGCTAGTGGTCAGGAGGCCCCGACACAACAGCAACGGCCCTCCCGGACCCCACCCCCCGCAGAACAAGAACCACCCCGCAAGAAAGGCCTGAGATCGAGGAAGAAGACAGAGTAGGATGTCAAGACCCCCGCCATGCATGGAAACCCCCGGATGTCATCCCACTGTCCCACTTGTTTACCCTGTCCAACCTTGAACTGCCCCTGCTCCACCTTTCACAGGCATATGGACAATGGACCTGTAGGAACGACAGTCTGGACACTGCCATGGACATGCCTCCACCATCACCCTGTTTGAAACATACACCTATTTTAAAACTTCAATAAACACAATTATTGCACATTAACCAACTGGATTCTGCTATCTATTTATTTAAACCAAATGTATTCGATATAACCAACAAAACAGTTCTAGTTTCATTGTGATGACAACATACCAGTGTCACACAGCGGTAGTCCATGGGGAAAAAAACCAGAGGGCACTCCGTGGGGATCAGATCACTGAAATAGGAAGTGATATACACAACTAAGTTACCATACATTGGGGTGAAAGGTCAGACAGTAGAGAGCCACTACAGTTACAGATATAATACAATGCTGGAGTAGATTATTACCTGTGTGTCACTGGAAATACTGCAGTATCACTCTGTCCCTGTTGTCTGTGTCGTCCTCTTGGTCTTCCTCCTCTTCACTCTCCGCAGGCTCCACAGCGGCCACAACACCACCATCTGGACCATCCTCCTGCAGGAAAGGCACCTGGCGTCGCAAAGACAGGTTGTGAAGCATGCAGCAGGCCACAATGATATGACACACCTTCCTTGGTGAGTACATTAGGGATCCACCAGTCATATGCAGGCACCTAAACCTGGCCTTCAGGAGGCCGAAGGTCCGCTCAATCACCCTCCTAGTCTGCCCATGGGCCTCATTGTACCGTTCCTCTGCCCTGGTCCTGGGATTCCTCACTGGGGTCAATAGCCAAGGCAGGTTTGGGTAACCAGAGTCACCAATTAGCCACACACGGTGTCTCTGTAGCTGTTCCATCACATAAGGGATGCTGCTATTTCCCATGATGTACGCGTCATGCACTGACCCTGGGAATTTTTCATTTAAATGGGAGATGTACTGGTCAGCCAAACAGACCACCTGGACATTCATCGAATGATAGTTTTTACGGTTCCTGTACACCTGCTCATCGTCTTTTGGGGGAACCAAAGCCACATGGGTACCATCAATGGCACCAATGATATTGGGAATGTGTCCAAGGGCATAGAAATCACCCTTCACTGTAGGCAAGTCACCCACCTCAGGGAAAATGATGTAGCTTCGCATGTATTTCATCAGGGCAGACAACACTCTGGACAACACCTTCGAAAACATAGGCTGAGACATCCCAGATGAAATGGCCACGGTAGTTTGAAATGATCCACTTGCCAAAAAATGCAGTACTGGCAGCACCTGCACTAGAGGCGGAATCCCTGTGGGTTGGCGGATGGGTGACATCAGGTCTGGCTCCAGCTGGGCACACAGTTCCTGTATAGTGGCACGGTTGAGTCTGTAGGTGAGTATGACGTGTCTTTCTTCCATTGTCGACAGGTCCACCAGCGGTCTGTACACGGGAAGATTCCTCCGTCTCCTCGCAAGTCCCAGCGGACGATGCCTAGGAAGGACAACATGGAGCACAGAGTCAAGCAACCCACAGGTAAGTGCCCACAGCATGCCCAGTACACGTATCTCTCGGGATTGAATGGCTAGTATGATTGTCGGTGCAAGGCCTAGCCATGTGTGACGCAGTAGGAATGAAGCCATGTGGGCCCTTGAAATGGCGGCTGCCTGACCTGTGAAGTGTGACAATGTGAAGTGAGGTAATTGTGCAAGCGTGCACACCGTGGCGGTAGGCGGTCGCAGTCCGCGGCGCAAAGCCGCATTGGACAACATTGAACCCTATGGGTTTCAGGAGCCAATGGCGGTGAGCGCCGGCCGTCGCAGTATGCACCGCCGCGGTACGCACCGCCGCGGCACGCACCGCCGCGGCCGTAACCACCATTTTCTCTCTGCTTGACCACACGAGACCTGAGCATCCACAGGAGAGGACCTATACTGCAAGTGCTGCTGTGACCTCGGTCTGGAAGTGACAATGGCTGTTGCAACTGGGGAAAGGGCCACCGCCTTCAGTTCCGAGGAGTTGGAGAAGCTCGTGGACGGGGTCCTCCCCCAGTATGCGCTACTCTACGGGCCTCCAGACCAACAGGTGAGTACACGGGGGGCAATGCATAGTGCCCAATGCCTGGCCTGAGTGGGGAGGATGTACGATGGAGGGGAGGGCAGCGAATGACGAATGCATGGCACGACAGATGAGAGCATGTGCCACATGGCAAGGTTGGGGAGGGGGGGGGCACTCACATCGAGCATGCAGAAAAGTGATGATGTTTCTCTTCCCCCCTGTACATGTCACATAGGTCAGCGCCCATCAGAAGATTGACATTTGGCGTGCCATCGCCAAGGACGTCCGGGCCCTCGGGGTCCACACCAGAAGGGGCACCCACTGCCGCAAGAGGTGGGAGGACATCCGCCGCGGGAGCAGGAAGACCGCGGAGGCTCTGCTGGGGATGGCCTCCCAACCTAGTAGGGGTGCCAGTCGTACCTTGACCCCCCTGATGTCCCGGATCCTGGCGGTGGCCTACCCCGATTTAGATGGGCGCTTGAGGACATCACAGCAGACACAAGGGGGTGAGTACCAGCACATTCAGCTATTTTGCGCGCAGTGGAGGTGCCTGGGTGGGGGAGGAGGGCTGTGGGTATCCCGAGGCCAAGGCGATTTCTGTAGGATAGGCCCGTCCGTGAAGTATGGTCCTGTGCCCCCGCCCCCCACCTCTGTAGGGTGCCTAGTAACGCGATTCATGGACCAGTGTATACTGTGTGGGCAGTTGTCGCCCATAGGCTTGAAGGGCATGTCCCAGTGAATGAGTAGTGTACCCCAAGTGCACAGCGTAGTGCAGGGGGCTTCTGTGTCTGTCCTCTCCGCCAACGGTGTCCCCAATGCATGCACTCAACTTGTCTTTATGTTTTCCACCCCCCCATTTTCTTTGTTTATCTGTGAATGTGTGCATTAGCATCATCAGGCGGAGGAGAAGTGGCATCGGCGCAAGAGGGAGCTGCATCTCACATGGCCCCGGAGGCCCATGCAACGGACTCCGACATGACCAGTGAGACGGAGGGCGAGGGGGGCTCCACCACGGGGACCCGTGGAGATGGCAGCAACACCAACACGTCCTCGGAAGGGAGCTCCCTTGCGGTGGCGGCAACATCCGTGCCCACCGCAGAAACAGGTACAGCCACCACCCAGCGCACCAGCTCCGCCCTCCCAGCAGCCCCTCGGCCCTCGGCCCGTGCCCGCAAGGCCAGGAAGACGGCCATCTCCTTCGCCCCAGGCACCTCAGGCCCTGCCCCAGTCACCCCTGCTGCCCTCAGTGAGGAGGTCATTGACCTCCTGAGGACCATCATTGTTGGGCAGTCTACCCTTTTGAATGCCATCCAGGGTGTGGAGAGGGAGGTGCATCAAAGCAATGCATACCTAGAGGGCCTTCATTCGGGTCAGGCTGCCCATCAACGATCGTTCAACGCTCTGGTCTCAGCACTGACGGCAGCCATTGTCCCTGTCTCCAGCCTCCCTCTTCTGACTCCCTCCACCCAGTCCCACTTCCCTGTTCCTCTGCCTATCCCATCCACACCTACAGACCAGCCTGCACACACCTCAACACCCAAGGGCAGCTCATCCAGACATAAGCACCACAGGAGACACAAGCATTCACCCAAGCAACGTCCAGATGCAGACAAGCCAACAGCCACTACCTCCTCTGTGTCCCCCACCTCCTCGTCTCCCTCCTCCCTCCCTGTGACGTCTCCACACACACCTGCAAGCACACCACCATCAGCCATTGCACCCATCACCAGCACACCCTCCACACCAGTCCGCACACGTGCAGTCACCACCCCCACTGCCATGTACACGTCCCCTGTGTTCTCTCCCAGTGTGTCTGTCACCCCCGCTTCCCAACCACACAAACGCAGGCAGGCACCCAAACAACAGCCATCCACCTCACGTCAGCCTCCTGCCCAAGCACCTGCACCCAAAGACAGCACACTTGACTCTCCTACAACCACATCCTCTTCCTCCACTCCCATACCCACTCCAGCCACCCTTCCCATGGCTCCCAAGAAAATGTTCCTCTCCAAAGTGGACCTCTTTTCCTCACCTGACCCACCCCCTCCATCCCGTAAGAGTTCCACAAACACCTCAGCCACCACCAGCCCAGCAACTCCAAAGAACGTTGTGCCTGGTTTTTGGAGTCCGCCCTTTCCTTGGGCTGGGACATCGTCCAGCAGCAAAGGCACAGCAGCCCCCCCCCCTGGGAAGAGGACCAAGAAACTGAAGGGCAGGCGCGACAGGCCTGATACGCCTGCCCCCAAGGAGGGTAGCCTTGCACCGTCACCTGCCACATCGGGTAAGGGAGCCAAGGGCCACGGACAGTCTGCCAAGGAGGGCAAGGGCAGCAAGGAGCAAAGGGCAGGGAGCAGCCGACCTGGCCATGAGGGCCCCACCAGCCCCATTCCGGGGGTATCGAAGGAGAGCCAGGGCCCCAGGACTCCATCACAGGAGGGCCCGCAACGGAAAGGTCTGATGCAGAGTGAGCGGCAAATATTGGCCAGGTGTGGTTCACTGGAAACAGAAGACAGGCACCGCTGAACAGGGCCCCGCCGTGAGGAGCACCGCTGAACAGGGCCCCGCCGTGAGGAGCACCGCTGAACAGGGCCCGCCGTGAGGAGCACCGCTGAACAGGGCCCTGCCGTGAGCAGAACCGCTGAACAGGGCCCCGCCGTTAGCAGAACCGCTGAACAGGGCCCCGTCGTGAGCAGAACCGCTGAACAGGGCCCCGCCGTGAGCAGAACCGCTGAACAGGGCCCCGCCATGAGCAGAACCGCTGAACAGGGCCCCGCCGTGAGAAGCACCGCTGAACAGGGCCCCGCCGTGAGAAGCACCGCTGAACAGGGCCCTTCCTGTCAAGCACCGCTCCCCTGGGCCCTTCCTGTCAAGCACCGCTCCGCTGGGCCCTTCATCTCAAGCACCGCTCCGCTGGGCCCTTCATCTCAAGCACCGCTCCGCTGGGCCCTTCCTGTCAAGCACCGCTCCGCTGGGCCCTTCCTGTCAAGCACCACTCCGCTGGGCCCTTCATCTCAAGCACCGCTCCGCTGGGCCCTTCATCTCAAGCACCGCTCCGCTTGGCCCTTCCTGTCAAGCACTGCTCCGCTGGGCCCTTCATCTCAAGCACCGCTCCGCTGGGCCCTTCCTGTCAAGCACCGCTCCGCTGGGCCCTTCCTGTCAAGCACCGCTCCGCTGGGCCCTTCCTGTCAAGCACCGCTCGGCTGGGCCCTTCATCTCAAGCACCGCTCCGCTGGGCCCTTCATCTCAAGCACCGCTCCGCTGGGCCCTTCCTGTCAAGCACCGCTCCGCTGGGCCCTTCCTGTCAAGCACCGCTCCGCTGGGCCCTTCCTGTCAAGCACCGCTCTGCTGGGCCCTTCCTGTCAAGTACCGCTCCGCTGGGCCCTTCCTGTCAAGCACCACTCCGCTGGGCCCTTCATCTCAAGCACCGCTCCGCTTGTCCCTTCCTGTCAAGCCCCGCTCCGCTGGGCCCTTCCTGTCAAGCACCGCTCCGCTGAGCCCTACCTGTCAAGCACCGCTCCGCTGGGCCCTTCATCTCAAGCACCGCTCCGCTGGGCCCTTCATCTCAAGCATTGCTCCGCTGGGCCCTTCATCTCAAGCACCGCTCCGCTGGGCCCTTCCTGTCAAGCACCGCTCCGCTGGGCCCTTCCTGTCAAGCACCGCTGGCCCATTGGCAGTCCCGGTTCTGTGTCGGGCAGGCCTTCACGACGCACTCTGCCCACCATGCCTCCTCCATGACCAGTGGTCTCTGTAATCCACCTGATGGACTGTGGCTTTGCACTCCCCAGGATGTAACAGTGGGCAATCCACCCACTGTAGAGACTTGTGAGACTGTGGCTTTGCACTCCCCAGGATGGCACAGTGGGCAACCCACCCAATGTAGAGACTTGTGAGACTGTGGCTTTGCACTCCCCAGGATGGCACAGTGGGCAACCCACCCACTGTAGAGACTTGTGAGACTGTGGCTTTGCACTCCCCAGGATGGCACAGTGGGCAACCCACCCACTGTAGAGACTTGTGAGACTGTGGCTTTGCACTCCCCAGGATGGCACAGTGGGCAATCCACCCACTGTAGAGACTTGTGAGACTGTGGCTTTGCACTCCCCAGGATGGCACAGTGGGCATGGAGGCCCTTCGTGGATCTGGCGTCGTGGACTCATGTGGCTGAGGTGCCCCCCCTTCCCTTCCCCCTGAGGTGCCTGTCTTTTTATTTTAGTGATGCCCCAGCAGTGTTCTCTCCAATGGACTGGATCTCGTGTGTGGGCTTTGCCCATGTGTTGCTGCACATTGGCCCACGGACCTTGGGACTTTGATTGACTGGGCCGGACTTTTGCTGCTTGTATGGATGGAGTTCTAGATGTGTATTCATTCTTCATATATTGCTAAGGTCGCTATACTTTATTGTTGCAATAATATGGTTCTACTTTTACATGCATTGGCTTTTGTCTTTGTTTGGGGGGGTTGGGGGTGTCACTCTGACTTTTTTATCTGCATAGGTGTGTAGGTATTTCGGTGGGGGTGAGGGTGGGGGTGGGTGTGTTGCGTATGTGTGTGCCCGTAAGCTTTCCTCCTCCCCCCTCCCCTGTGTCGTAGGTGCAGTACTCACCATTGTCGTCTGCGGCGTGGTTCGTGATCCTGGAAGAACAGCAGGAAGGCAATGGCTGGGAGGATGTGGAGTTCGGGTTCCATGCTGTTCCGATTCCGCGTGGAGTGTGTCGAGGTAAGCGTTTTCCATTGGAGATTTCTGTTTCCGCCGTGTTTTTATCGGCGGGGCTCCCGCCCCGGAAAAGGTGGCGGATTGGTGGGTCGTGATAGGGTGGGCGGTACATTGTCTGCCGCCTGCCTGTTGGCGGTGACCGCCGCGCTGTTTGTTTGTACCGCCGTGGCGGTCAGAGTGTTAAAGCGGCGGCCTGTGTTGGCGGTTCCCGCCAGGGTCAGAATTCATATTTTTCGGCCGCCAGCCTGTTGGCGGGTTGGCCGCCGCTTTAACACTGTCCGCCAGGGTCAGAATGAGGGCCAGAATCCTCTGAGAAGTGATTCATGTAATGCTAATGACTGTTTACATATCATAAGTTCTTTCATTTGGTTGGAATACTGGAAAGCATCATAGCAGCAGCTGATTATCAGATCGACTGTTGTTGTTCCTTGTCTCCCGTTCTGCAATACTCTCCCTAATTTTGTTCCCCTCGTCTAGCCTCTCTGAACCTCTGGTGGATCAAACTACAGAGCTGCCAGAAGGTGGGCATATTGAGGAAACTGCTTCAGAGGGACCAAACGATCTTGTCATGGAAACTCTCATCTTCTGTGAACTAATGCTGATGAATTTTTAATTTTGCATCTTGGGTACTGCTGTCCAGTCTCCAGTTCATGTGCTCTGACCCATAAACATGGTAATATTTTCTAATCCCCAACTGGTACAGTTGGGCCAGTGTAAATTGTGCTGGAAAATGCACTCATTGATTAGAAAGTTAAATGTCATCTGTGGACTGCAGGACCTATGTTGCCATTCTCTAGGTTGACAGGGAAAACATAGGCTCAGGCCTGCCTGTGTAGTCCCACTCTTGGAGCTTTAAACCTGCAGGGAGACTTGTCAAAATACCTTTTGACAGGAGGGAAGCCCCACTTTAAAATATTAACTAATTGACTCCTAAGTAGACATTGTAACCCACAAGATAGGGTATCTGGCATCTAAAAGTGGAACATCTGAGGAGTTCATGTTTGCATGGACCTACAGTGAATAGCCCGCAAATGCTATTTTCACTGTTAGGGCTGAAGATAGTTTTATGAAGCTAAAGTACAGTTAATATGTTAATTCTGTTTATTGGGTTTGGACTTAGCTACAGAGATGCTTTAACTACTCTGTTTAGTATTTATTACAAAATCCAACTCAATGGTGGCTAGACGTTTGATAAATATACAGGAAGAATAACTTTCAAAATGTTATACTTTCCCTGCCCGAAGCCGCGGTATTCTAATTAATATTGGCCTGCCTGCCGTTGGCTTAACAGTGCTGTTCTGATGAGGTTTGAAATATTGCTTTCTGAGCCGAGACAATGGCTTGGGCTTGTACAATGAGTTGGGGGACAAATATGACCAGAATGGGAAGGTTTGGCTTTTAGAACTTTTTGCTCACTTCATTAGGGGTATCCCCCATATACCAGTTAGTGAATCAAACAAAAGTAACAGCTCACCCCAGCTCCTCTGAACATTTTCTGGACCTGGAAACCTGAAGGCCTTGACTTGTAACCAGGACTAAGAAGTGAACTCCAAGGGCCAGTTGATTGACCGTGTGTGGCTATAAGGACATCACAAGCTGCAAGAGGCCTTTTTCCAGGAGTGATAAATGAAACAGTTAAAACTGTAACTTGATTGAAACTTGCTGTTGGCCTTTAGTGAAATGAGCCCTGCCCCCTTTCTTCTGTCCCTGAGGCCCTAGGAGCCATCAGAGTTGCTAGGAGGAACTTCCCCAGAAAATCTGAAAAGTTGGAATTTAGGAATATTTTGGACTTCTAAAACCTCCGGAGCTTGAGCAGGAGCTTGAGTAAACATGTCTGATTTTGATGCAACTTCATCAGGCTTCCTCCAATTTAAGGCTTGTCTCGATGGTGGAGTTTGAGCTCTGCAAAAAAAAACAAATAAGGCCCAAACTTAGAGGAATATCCTGGTGGGGAAGAAGTGTAGAAATAACAAATTACCGCCACATCATGGAAGAAACCTCAGATAGTGTTGGGACCAATAGTTTTTACTTTTCCAAAATTGATCTTCTGCTGTGGGAATTTGCTTTTGAAAAAGTCGAAAGTTCTAAGCATTCGGTTTTTAATTACAGACACATTCCAAATTTTATGAATGGCTTTGTATGAAGTGACGTGACAGAGATTCATACAAACCCATAGAGTTTACCATAGAGCTGGCGGTGAACTTTTGGAGGGAAGAGTAAATGAACATAAAGTCCTCTGTCTCACCTTTACCCCATGAGCATAACTCTAAATCAGGCCCTAAGTCTGACTGTAGAAATATTGACCAGCAGAAGGTGTGAAAAGTATCCACCTGACAAGAGGACTTTGGCAGCCATGAAATTCGAATTCTCTTTCTCGGAGCCTTTCATGCCAACACTAATGGCTTCAAATGGATTACCCTGATACCACTTCCGCCAATGTATCGATATCACTGCAGGGCCAGCAGACATCTCTAAATTGGGCTGGGGAAGTGCAGGTTGGGTGGCAGGGCTAAAGTCCTTTACACCCTGTCTGCCTTTACTCCATCTGCCCAACCCTAAAGAAGGCCCTAAGTCAGAAAGTAGAAACTTTGACTGGGACAATCTGTTTGGTAAACGTCATTTTATATGCACTCGATTTTCAATGTCATCAACCTTGTTTTCATAGCTTTCATATCATTCTCATTTTTGTTTTGGGACCAGTTCTCATCTCATTTGCTTGTTCATCTTTTATGACCAGTCTTCTAGTTTCTCCAAATGAAGTGCTAATGTCTTCTGTAGTACTACCTAACGCCACCAAGGATCACTGCATTTTGAGGACTTTGATTCAAACAGTTTGAATATAATTTCCCAAAAACATTTTAACTTTCAAAATATGATAAGGTGAGGAATAACTGGCCCGTGAAGTAGCTCTCTCAGTTGTCTCAGGGAGTTTTACTGCTTCATGAACAATAGGTCTCACATTCTTGCTCAGATGGTGGCAGTCACTTTTTACTAAAGTCTAACAAGTCTTTAGTCATGCCTACGACTGGATCATAACTTTTATTTAAGTGTTGAAACTATCTATTAAGGTTGAGTCCATCATTGCCTAGCAGATCATCACTCAAAGCCTTTATCCACAAATCTTACTGATCCAAAATGTTCTGCTTTGAATGCTGCTTTCCAGTCGGGCATTTAATTTTGACTTTACCTGAGTATATGTATCAGCATTTTTCTCCTTGTTGTTAGGAGAAATTTGTAAATCTGTAGACTGGGGAACGTGTGTATCTTTTACTTGCATCATGTTTACCACTGCAAAATATCTATATCTTCTGGCTGGTTCTTATTCTTTTGCTGAATTTCTTGAGCAGCAGGTACATTGAAAGATTTAGGTTTGCTCACCTTCTGTACTTTCTTTCCGTCCACTGTATCTCTACTCCCAGGTAAATCTTACTTCTCAGTCATTCTGAGGTTCTAGGGTTTTCAGGTTTTCTTGCTGTGCTATTTTCACAGATTTACCATGTGGGTCACTGAAAGACATCTGGAGCATAGTTTCTCTGGTAAGTCTTAGGCATTGGGCCCCTACTTAATGTATTATTAGTTTAAGTGCTAGGACCATATGATCTCTATTGCTCATTGACCAACCATGTATGAGGCTTTCCTGTAACTGCTTATTTTCTTCTGTCACTTTTTCTTCCAGGGCTCTAGGAAAGTAAGCTACTATTATGGGGGTCATTCTGACCTCGGCGGTAAAAGGCGCTTACCGCCGGTCAGAAGACCGCCATAACACCGCCGCGGTAAACCGCCACGGTCATTCTGACCCGCAACTGGCAAACCGCCAAAAACCCGACATCAACAAAAGTCCGCCACACCAACGGCCAGCGAAAAACTGGCGATGACCAAACCTCCACCGTCACGCCAACAGAAATACGCCCATTCCATTCCGACCCACAAATCCCTGCAGCGGTCTTTCAACCACGGTATTCCATTGGCGGTACACACCGCCGCGGTCAAAATACACACACCTTTACAAAACACAGCCACATTGGACAATTCAAAATACACACACCTGAGACACATACACACACCACTCCCACACACCCAATACAATATAAAAAACACACCCACATCACCCACAAACCCTTACGACCACAATTGCGACTGAAGGCCAGAGAGAGACAGCACAGAATAGAGTACACCATCACACAGAGGCAAATCACAACATCACCCACACAATATCCATGCACAAAACACCACACACCACCACACTCACCACACTCTACAACACATACCCCACCCCACACCTCATCCACACCACCCCATGGCACCCCAAAGACACCCCAGGTTTTCTGATGCAGAACTCAGGGTCATGGTGGAGGAAATAGTTTGGGTAGAGCCCCAGCTCTTCGGGACACAGGTGCAGCTCACCACCATTGCCAGGAAGATGGAGCTATGGCAAAGAATAGTGGACAGGGTCAACGCTGTGGGACAGCATCCACGAAATCGGGACGATATCAGGAAGCGCTGGAACGACCTACGGGGGAAGGTGCATTCCATGGTATCAAGGCACAACATCGCGGTGCAGAAGACTGGCGGCGGACACCCACCTACCCCCCCAGAATTTACAGCATGGGAGGAGCAAGTCTTGCACATCCTGCATCCTGAGGGCCTCGCAGGAGTAGCTGGAGGAATGGACTCTGGTAAGTCAAATCTTCACTACTTCATTCCCCCCACCCCACCTGCATGACAAATCATACCCCCACCCTCACCCCCACCCCCATCACACCAACTCCTTGCAAATGGCTCACCATCACAACCCACCCATCCCAACACCTAGCCCTGCATGCGTCCACAAAGCATGGACACCCATCACCAAAGCATGCCCACTGCACATACCCATCTCCCCCACAAGCCACCGTCACAACAGCCCCCACAAGGGAATGCCAGCACTGGGGTACACGGCCACCCACCCATTGCACACTATGGCACACACAGAAGCAATAACCATACTCTTATACCCCTGCAGGACCCGAACGCCACCACACCGCCCAGGAGGGTCCAGAAATGTCCATCCCACCCCCACAAGAGGCCCCCAGTGATGACAGCAGCTCTGTCTCCCTGGACCCAGATGACCAGCCCGGCCCATCGGGGACCTCGGGACAGTCGGTTCCCCTCACACAGCCACAGGCCACAGCAGACCTACCCCCCTCTGGGAACACCAGCACAGCTCCCACCCAGTGGGCCCATGCCTCTGTCTACAGAACACGTCAATCAGCGGTGTGTCCACCACTACAGGGCACCCAGGTTGACCACCCCAACAACAACAGGGACCTGGGGGCAGTGGTAGTGGGCACACGGTCCAGGGGACAGAGGCCCAGGGAAACAGGGGAACTGGGAGGGCTGCTGTGCGACAGGGGGGGGACAGGCCCAGGGAACCCACTATCCACGAGGCCCTCTCCTCCATCATGGGAGCATACCACCACTCCCAGGAGACGATGGCTACGGTACTGGCCAGGTTCCAGGAGATCCAGGTACTGCAGGAGGAACAGTACATGGGGTTCAGGGAAGAACTCCGAACCATTAGTTCCGCAATGGGGACCATCGTCGTGGCTCTTAACCAGATTGTCACCACATTGCGGGACCATGTGGCACCACAAAGGGCCCCTGTCACTAGCATGGACCAAGAACAGGCTACCACCTCTGCCGGCGCTAGTGGACAGGAGGCCCCCACACAACGACAGGCCACCAGAACCCCACCTCCTGCAGAAGAAGAACCACCCCGCAAGCCGGGCCTGGGATCTCGGAAGAAGACAGAGTAGGATGCCAAGACCCCCGCCAGCAAAGGATACCCCCTGATGTCATCCCACTGTCCCACATTGTCACCCTGTCCAACCTTAAACTGCCCCTGCTCCATCCTTCCACAGGCATATGGACAATGCACCTGTGAGACTGAAAATCTGGACTCTGCCATGGACATTACTCCACCATCACCCATCACCGATTTTCAACCATGTCCCTAAATTTAGCACTTAAATAAAATCACTTATTGCACTAAAAATATCTGGAGTCTGCTTGTATTTTGAACAAATGTATTAGACATAACGGTGCCAAAATGTTCAGTTACATTGTGATGACAACATACCACTGTCACACGGCTGTAGTCCATGGGCAAACAAAGCAGAGGTCACGCAGTGGGGCCCACATCTCTGAAAACGGAAGGGAAAGTCACAACTCAGTTAACATAAACTGGGGGGAAACACAGACAGTAGAGAGGCAGGAGACTGTAAGTACATGTAAAATGGCGGTGTTGATTCGTACCTGTGTGCTATTGAAAATACTGTTGTATCACTGTGTCCCTGTTGTCTGTGTCGTCCCCGTCGTCTTCGTCCTCTTCACTCTCCACAGGCTCCACAGCTGCCACAACACCACTCTCTGGACCATCCTCCTGCAGGAAAGGCACCTGGCGTCGCAAAGCCAGGTTGTGAAGCATACAGCAGGCCACGATGATCTGGCACACCTTCTTCGGTGAGTACATTAGGAATCCACCTGTCATATGCATGCACCTAAACCTGGCCTTCAGGAGGCCGAAGGTCCGCTCGATCACCCTCCTAGTCCGCCCATGGGCCTCATTGTACCGTTCCTCTGCCCTGGTCCGGGGATTCCTCACTGGGGTCAGTAGCCACGACAGGTTGGGGTAACCAGAGTCACCAAGTAGCCACACACGGTGTCTCTGTAGCTGTTCCATCACATAAGGGATGCTGCTATTTCGCATGATGTACGCGTCATGCACTGACCCAGGGAACTTGGCATTTACATTGGAGATGTACTGGTCAGCCAAACAGACCACCTGGACATTCATCGAATGATAACTTTTTCTGTTCCTGTACACCTGCTCACTTTCACTGGGGGGAACCAAAGCCACATGGGTCCCATCAACGGCACCAATGATGTTGGGAATATGTCCAAGGACATAGAAATCACCATTCACTGTAGCCAAATCGCCCACCTCAGGGAAAACAATGTAGCTCCGCATGTATTTCATCAGGGCAGACAACACTCTGGACAAAACCTTAGAAAACATAGGCTGAGACATCCCTGATGAAATGGCCACTGTTGTTTGGAATGATCCACTTGCCAAAAAATGGAGTACTGACAGCACCTGCACCAGAGGGGGAATCCCTGTGGGTTGGCGAATGGGTGACATCAGGTCTGGCTCCAGCTGGGCACACAGTTCCTGTATAGTGGCTCGATCAAGTCTGTATGTCAGTATGACATGTCTTTCTTCCATTGTCGACAGGTCCACCAGCGGTCTGTACACGGGAACATTCCTCCATCTCCTTGCAAGTCCCAGTGGACGGTGCCTAGGAAGGACAACATGGAGCACAGAGACAAGCAAACCACAGGTACGTTCCCACAGCTTGGACAGTACACGATTCGCTATGCATTGAATGGCTTGTATGAGTGGCAATGCAAGGCCTAGGCCTGTGTGACGCAGTAGAAATTAGGCCATGTGGGCCCTTGAAATGGTGGCTGCCTGACCTGTGAAGTGTGACAATGGGATGTGAGGTCAATGCGCTGGCGTGGCACACCGTGGCGGTAGGCGGTCGAAGACCGCGGTGCAAAGCCGCATTGGTTAACATAGAACCCTATGGGTTTCAGGAGCCAATGACGAAGTGCGCCGGCGGTCGCGGTACGCACCGCCGCGGTACGCACCGCCGTGGGCGTGACCGCCATTTTCTATCAGCTTAATCACTCGAGACCTGATCATCCACAGTAGAGGACCTATACTGCAAGTGCTGCTGTGACCTCGGTCTGGAAGAGACAATGGCTGCTGCGACTGGGGAAAGGGCCCCTGCCTTCACTTCTGAAGAATTGGAGAAACTCGTGGATGGGGTCCTCCCCCAGTATGCGTTACTCTACGGTCCTCCAGACCAACAGGTTAGTACACTGGGACCATGCTTTGTGGGCAATGCCTGGGTTGAGTGGGGTGAATGAACGATGGTGCGGAGGGGAGCGTATGAGGCATGCATCAAATGACAGATGAGAGCATGTGCCACATGGCAAGGGTGGGGATGGGGGGACACTCAAATCGAGCATGAAGAAAATGATGATATTGTATTTTCTCTCCTTGTACGTGTCACATAGGTCAGCGACCATCAGAAAGTCGACATTTGGCGTGCCATCGCTAAGGATGTCCGGACCCTGGGGGTCCACAACAGACGGGGCACCCACTGCCGCAAGAGGTGGGAGGACATCCGCCGCAGGAGCAGAAAGACCGCGGAGGCTCTTCTGGGGATGGCCTCCCAACGTAGGAGGGGTGCCACTCGTCAATTGACCCCACTGATGTCTCGGATCCTGGCGGTGGCCTACCCAGATTTGGATGGGCGCGTGAGGACATCACAGCAGACACAAGGGGGTGAGTACAAGCACATTCTGCTATCTTAGCGTGCAGTGGAGGTGTCTGGGTGGGGGAGGAGGGATGTGGGCATCCCTAGGCAAGGGCGATTTCTGTAGGCTAGTCCCCTCCGTAAGGCATGGCCCTGTGCCCCCGCCCTCCACCTCTGTAGGGTGCCAAGTACAGCTATCCATGGCCTTGTGTCACCTATGTGTGCAGATGTCGTCCATTGGCTTGTAGGCCAAGTCTCACTGATTGAGTAGTGTACCCCAAGTGCGCTGCGTAGTGCAGGGGGCTTCTGTGTCTGTCCTCTCCGCCAACTGTGTTGCCAATGCATGCACTCAACATGTCTTTATTCCCCCCCCCTTTTTTGGTCTGCTCTTCCTGTTCATGTGTGCATTAGCATCATCTGGCGGAGGAGAAGTGGCATTGGAGCACGAGGGAGCTGCATCTCACATGGCCCCGGAGGGGCATGCAACGGACTCTGATTTCACCAGTGAGACGGAGGACGAGAGGGGCTCCACAACGGGGACACGTGGAGATATCAGCAACACCGACATGTCCTCGGAAGGGAGCTCCCTTGTGGTGGCGGCAACATCCGTGCCCACCGCAACAACAGGTACAGCCGCCACCCAGCGCACCAGCTCCGCCCTCCAAGCAGCCCCTCAGTGTTCGCCCCGTGCCCGCTCGCACACCAAGACGGGCATCTCCTTCGCCCCAGGCACCTCAGGCCCTGCCCCAGTTACCCCTGCTGCCCTCAGTGAGGAGGTCATTGACCTCCTCCGGACGCTCATTGTTGGGCAGTCTACCCTTTTGAATGCCATCCAGGGGGTGGAAAGGGAGGTGCATCGGAGCAATGCATACCTGGAGGGCATTCATTCGGGTCAGGCTGGCCATCAGCGATCGTTCAACGATCTGGCCTCAGCACTGACGGCAGCCATTGTCCCTGTCTCCGGCCTCCCTCCTCCAACTCCCTCCACCCAGTCCCACTCCCCTGTTCCTCTGCCTTTCCCAGACACACCTACAGACCAGCCTGCACACACCTCAACACCCAAGGTCAGCTCATCCAAACATAACATTCACCCATGCAACATCCACATGCAGACATGCCAACAGCCACTGCCTCCTCTGTGTCCCCCTCCTCCTCGTCTCCCTCCTCCCTCCCTCCCTGTGACGTCTCCACTCACACTTGCATGCACCACTTCATCAGCCACTACGTAAATCACCAGCACACCCACCAGAACACTCCGCACACGTGCAGTTACCACCCCCACTGCCATTTACACGTCCCCTGTGTCCTCTCCCAGTGTGTCTGTCACCCCCTCTTCCAAACCACACAAACTCAGGCAGCCACCCACCCAACAGCCATCCACCTCACGACAGCCTCCGTCACAAGCACCTGCACCCAAAGACAGCACACTTGACTCTCCTACAACCACATCCTCTTCCTCCACTCCCATACCCACTGCACCTACCCTTCCCATTGCTCCTAAAAAGTTTTTCCTCTCCAAAATTAACCTCTTTCCATCACCTGACCCACCCCCTCCATCTCGTAAAAGTCCAATCTGCACCTCAGCCACCACAACCCCTGGACCTACAAGGACCATAGTCCAGGGATATTGGAGTCCACCACCTTCGAGGGCAGCTACATCGGCCAGCAGCAAAGGGACAGCCAGCCCACCCCCTGGGAAAAAATCAAAAAAAGGCAAGGGCCAGCGCGAGAGGACAGAGACAGCAGCCTCCACAGGCACCACCCTGGCACCGTCAGGGAGTGGGGTGCCACCTGGCACATCTCCAAAGGGAGGCAAGGGCCACAGAGGATCAGGCAAGGATGGCAAGGGCAGCACGGCCGACAAGTCCGGCAGCAGGCGAGCTGCCCAGGAGGGCCCCACCAGCCCCATTCCGGGGGTGAAGGAGTACACCCACGGGCACGGGACACCAGCACAGGAGGGCTCCGCAAGCGAGAAGTCGGATGGCGAGTGAACACCATATATTGGCCGGATCTGGTGCCCGGGAGACACATGTGAAGAACCGCTGAACAGGGCCCTTCAAGACAAGCACCGCTGAACAGGGCACCGCCGTCTCAAGAACCGCTGAACAGGGCCCTTCAAGACAAGAACCGCTGAACAGGGCCCTTCAAGACAAGCACCGCTGAACAGGGCCCTTCAAGACAAGCACCGCTGAACAGGGCACCGCCGTCTCAAGAACCGCTGAACAGGGCCCTTCAAGACAAGAACCGCTGAACAGGGCCCTTCAAGACAAGCACCGCTGAACAGGGCCCTTCAAGACAAGCACCGCTGAACAGGGCACCGCCGTCTCAAGAACCGCTGAACAAGGCCCTTCAAGACAAGAACCGCTGAACAGGGCCCTTCAAGACAAGCACCGCTGAACAGGGCCCTTCAAGACAAGCACCGCTGAACAGGGCCCTTCAAGAGAAGCACCGCTGAACAGGGCACCGCCGTCTCAAGAACCGCTGAACAGGGCCCTTCAAGACAAGAACCGCTGAACAGGACCCTTCAAGACAAGCACCGCTGAACAGGGCCCTTCAAGGCAAGCACCGCTGAACAGGGCACCGCCGTCTCAAGAACCGCTGAACAGCGCCCTTCAAGACAAGAACCGCTGAACCGGGCCCTTCAAGACAAGCACTGCTGAACAGGGCCCTCCAAGACAAGCACCGCTGAACAGGGCCCTTCAAGACAAGCACCGCTGAACAGGGCACCGCCGTCTCAAGAACCGCTGAACAGGGCCCTTCAAGACAAGCACCGCTGAACAGGGACCCGCCGTCTCAAGAACCGCTGAACAGGGCCCTTCAAGACAAGAACCGCTGAACAGGGCCCTTCAAGACAAGCACCGCTGAACAGGGCCCTTCAAGACAAGCACCGCTGAACAGGGCACTGCCGTATCAGGAACCGATGAACAGGGCCCTTCAATACAAGCACCGCTCCGCTGGGCACTTCCTCTCAAAGACCGCTCCGCTGGGCACTTCCTCTCAAAGACCGCTCCGCTGGGCACTTCCTCTCAAGCACCGCTCCGCTGGGCCCTTCAACTCAAGCACTGCTCCGCTGGGCACCGCCGTCTCTGCACCGCTCCGCTGGGCCCTTCAACTCTAGCACCGCTCCGCTGGGCACCGCCGTCTCTGCACCGCTCCGCTGGGCCCTTCAACACTAGCACCGCTCCGCTGGGCACCGCCGTCTCTGCACCACTCCGCTGGGCCCTTCAACTCTAGCACAGCTCCGCTGGGCACCGCCGTCTCTGCACGGCTCCGCTGGCCCTTCAACTCTAGCACCGCTGACACATTGGCAGAAGGGGCAGGCCCGGATCAGTGTCGGACAGGGCTGCACGATACACTCTGGGCACCAAGAGTCCTCCAGTACCGCTGGAGTCTGTCATCCACTTGAGAGACTGTGGCTTTGCACACCCCAGGATGGCACAGTGGGCAAGCCACCCACTGTAGAGACTTGAGAGACTTCTTTGCACTCCCCAGGATGGCACAGTGGGCAAGCCACCCACTGTATAGACTTGAGAGACTGTGGCTTTGCATTCCCCAGGATGGCACAGTGGGCAAGCCACCCACTGTAGAGACTTGTGAGACTGTGGCTTTGCACTCCCCAGGATTGAACAGTGGTCGTGGAGGCCCCTCGTGGATCTGGCGTCGTGGACTAATGTGGCTGAGGTCCCTCCTATCTGATGCCCCTGCAGTGTTCTCTCCAATGGATTTGGGTCTCATGTGTGGGCTTTGCCCATGTGTTGAGGACCATTGGCCCACATACAATGACAGAAAGCCAATTTTGACGGGACAATTTACATATGTGTATATAGTTATGGGATGTTCGACTTACTTATTTACTTAGCCTTACAATTTATTTGAATTCCAATAACATATTATTTTGTCTTTGCATTCTTCTGGGGGTTTTGGGGGGTGTCACTCTGAGTTGTTGCTCTGCATTGGTGTGTAGGTAGTTGGGGGGGGTGTTGCGTCGTTGTGTGCCCGTATTCTTTTCTCCTCCCCCTTCCCCTGTGTCGTAGGTGCAGTACTCACCGTTGTCTTCTGCGCCGGCGTTCGTGCTCCTGGTAGAGGAGCAGGTAGACAATTGCTGGTAGGATGTGTAGCTCTGGTTCCATGCTGTCCAGATTCCTCGTGGAGTGTGTAGGGTGAGCGTTTTCCCGTTCGTAGTCTGTTTCCGCCGTGTTTTTATCGGCGGGGCTCCCGCCCCGGAAAAGGTGGCGGATTGGTGAGTTGTGATAGGGTGGGCGGTACATTGTCTGCCGCCTGTCTGTTGGCGGTGACCGCCGCGCTGCTTGTCTGTACCGCCGTGGTGGTCGGAGTGTTAAAGTGGCGGTCTATGTTGGCGGTTCCCGCCAGGGTCAGAATTCCATTTTTTTGGCCGCCTGCCTGTTTGCGGGTTGGCCGCTGCTTTAACACCGACCGCCAGGGTTGGAATGACCCCCTATCTCTTTTGACTGCTAGGGTTGATGTGGAATACCCCAACCCCCCTCCCCGCACTCATGCACACCCATACTCACACGCATAAACCCATTTACCACCACTTCCATACACACATTTACTAACACATGCTCACACGCATTCACACTATCATACTCACAAGCATCCACACTAACAAACTCACAAGCATCAACACTAACATGCTCACACGCATACACACTAACATGCAGACACGCACTCACTGAAACATTCAGACACGCACTCACTCACATGCATACACCCTACATACTCCACAACACTCACAGACACATACACACACGGATACACACATGCAGACACCACACATGCATATATGCACAAACAACACCCCCACCCGCCCGTCCCCTCAGATGCCCGATTTACCGTGTCCGGTGAGGAGGTCATCCGGGAGGGAACGGAAAGGAGTGCTGCTGCCATCAGCAGTGCCCTGCCAGCAGGACACCACCAGGTTGTCTGTTTGGTCAAAATACAGCTGGCGGCGTTCTGGTGGGGCGGTGCAGGTGGTAGCACCACCCAGGCGCCTCAACCACCAGCCTGATTACTGCCGGATTTCTGCCCAAGATGTGGCAGAAATCCAGCATTAACCATATTATGGCGGGTGCCAGAACTGGAAGTCTTCTGGCGCCCGTGGCTTTCGCGGTCATAAGTCATAATGAGGGCCTATGTCTGGTTGAATTGAGGGTGTATGTGAACTTGAGGTGTTGACTCAATGAGTTTGTGGAACAAAAAATTGTACATATTGCAGGGTTCTGTACTTTCCCAGATTTTATTCTAGCCCAAACCATCTTACTCTGATCTACCATTTGCCTCCACATTGAACTTGTGAAATAACTCCTTATCCCTGCACCTGAAAGTCTAGGGTGGGTATTTGACGTTGCCAAGATAAAGTCCCTTCTGTTACTATTTTTCTGAGCTTTTTAGCCTTAAATTGCAATGCATTCTCTTCCTTCCCCTCGTCTGTGCATGTCCTTTTAAGGTTTGGTGAATAGTTGTTACTCCAAGCTCTCTCTATCCTGAAAGAATCAGTAAATGTCAAAAGAGATATTTTCTTGACACAGCAATAACTAACTCTACCTGAGGTTGTAGTTAATTGAAATGGTGTTTTGAAAAGGCCCCTAAAACTGCCTAAACCTTCTAGGATAGCAAGAGGCTTTCTGAGTGGCATTCTTTGCATTATTACAATGCTCACATCTGCATATTAATTTGAGTTCCTCTATGTGCATCCAATACTTTCTGAATGGGGTTAATGTAGACGACATTGCCCCTGGTATTTCATGTGATCTCGGTGTGTGACCTAATCCTGTGTCGAACAATAATTATTTCATTCCAGGTTACACTCCCACCGAATACTATCTATTTCCAACGGGGTGGTTGCCCTAAAGGGGATATGGTTGAATTACCTAGCAGATACATGAAATTTGTGTGCATTTTTCTAGGCATCTATTGTCCAGATTGTTTCAGTGGACATGGATAGTATGGATGAGTCCATTGATAACACACATTACACACCGCACAGGCAGGTCTGTTTCATTTACATTCTGATGATTGGTCAGGTTTCTGTCTTTTGACTTATGCAGATATGGGGCTAAACAATGTTTCCCTGAAGAGACCCTTTTACTAAGAAGGGGTAAAAATGTCAACATATATCTCTTTTGGGTCCTTGATGATTGAAAAATCGACATTGTGTTATGTTACATGAACATGATTGTTTGAACAACTTACTCTAAGAACCAAGGATGATTGATGGTGTTTTTTTGTATATATCTAAATATTTGAGCACACACATGAGCACTGCGTCATCTGCACCTTATATGAGTCACACTGTTATGTGTATTTGTAATTTGCATTTGTATTTGTGTGAGAATATATAGCAGCAATTTAAACTTTTCCAATCTCACTGCCTGTTTTTGTACAACTGGAATGAAAATTAAACATTAGGTTCTGTAAGGAATACATTCACTGTGGGGTACGTCGGATATACATGAGGTGTTTCCAACTTTGTTTTTTTTAAAAGAGTCTTACGGGTATGCTGTATTTCTAACTTATTCTGACCCTTGTCCCCATGGGCAAAGTGAGTTGTCTTAGTGACCTTTTATTACTTTTAGAAAGCTGGCATTTTCCCACCCTTATCCCTTTGTGCCTGCACTCTGTCTTGGCTCACATGACTGGGTGTAGGTAACAGTTAGACTTTGTGAATGCCTCCCAGGCAGTCACACAATAGTGGGATTAGCTGAACCAAAATAGGCCACTAACTGGCTTGATGTTGGGGGAACTAAGCACAGCCCCACTTACACCTTAATAGGATGTGCCCTGTCTCCTCATGATAGGCCTAAGGATCCTGTATTGTCACTGCAGCCAACTTGGAGCCAGGGTAGAAGAGGCAGGAAGCTTATAGAACTTAAAAGGACCCTTCTAGAAACATCTCCCACCTTCTAGGAGCAGGGCACCAGGGTGTAAAAATAGGGATTTCAGACCCACTCTTCAGTCACTACTCGACCTGTGGAAAGGACTCTCGGAAGACTGCGTCCCCTTGCTGTTGCTGCCTGGAGCCTGTATTGAACCCTGGAGGACAGTCCTATTGTTAAGCCCTGTAACTTTACCTGCACACAGGTCTTCCAAAAGTGACTCAAAGGGCAAGTTTGGCTTCCTGTTCAGAGCTGCAAGGATATAACATTCTTTCACTATCTGGAACTCACACCTGGACCTACCCTGAGTGAGTCCTGAAACCCCAAGAGGTCTCCCTCCACTTCTGGACCCTTGTTTGTGGCCCAAATGGCCATTTTCTAAAACTGAGGACTTGTACAAAATTCACCTAAAAATGCTCTTACAACCAGATGGAGACCGGGACCAACCTGCTCACCCATCCACCCAAGGTGCTTCTCCGGTCAGATCGACTTTGCAGCTTCTCCCGCTACCTTATTCTCTGCACCATAAAATCCGTTTCAGCTGTCTGATTTCATGAACCTGTATTCGGCTATAACCTTCTGCTTCATCCCGCTGGAGATTCTCGACTTCCAGCTGTATGACTAAGTCCAAAGGTAAAATTCTTCCCTGTGGCTTCGCTCCATGACTATCCGATGATGACACTCCTTTCTCGGACACTCCTGCAGTCTCGGCCTTGCCCCACTGAACTTCTACCTTCTTAGATGCTTTTTCTTAAAGAAATGACAAAGTCCACAGATAAGCGCTGACCAGGTCCTATCCACTTTGTGTACCCAAACTGTTCTCCATTGTGGTTGATTTTAACTTTTGACTTTGCCCCAGTCAGATGAGTGCGGTTGATGCATTTTTCTTTTTCAGTGCTATTTTGAACCTTAAACATTAAAAATGTAAAACTCCGGTTCTACTGATTGGATTTTTGTTGTTTTGGTGTTACTCTATTTTTCTAAATTGCTTTGGGATTTTCATGATGTTGTACTTTCACTTTATTATTGTTTGTATGCTGTATAAATACTTTACACATTGCCTCTAAGTTAAGCCTGAGTGCTTTTTGTGCCAAGCTACCGTGGGTTAAGCACAGGTTAATTTAATTAGTTTTTGTGGTTCACCCTGCAAGAGATTGTGGCTGTTGCTTGACCAGGGCTCACACCCTAGTAAAGAAACAACACAATATCTCCCAGTAATATCCAGCGGTGTGAATCAAGACTTGTTTTTCTGCAGTATAACACAGTGATTTGTTTTACACAATAATCCCAAATATTTTGGCATCAGAGTTGACCTCTTTTTAAATTGTCCTTGATTGGACCTATTTTTCCTTTTTCCAAATTTGATTCCTGTCTGACATTCCTGTGATGCTTGTCTGCCAAGATAGAGTTGAATGTCAACCGCATTGAGAACTACAGCATGGATGAGCTGAGGAAGCTGTGGGGGGGGGAAGGGGCTGAAAATCAGATAACCCTTAAAGCCTTGGAGGAGGTCCGCAGAGTGCAAGTTGCAGCTCCAGAGAATCATGAGGAGGAGGATGCCCCGGATAAGTAAGAGGAGGAAATAGAGGCTAAGGAGGAGTACTTTGCAGCTATATGGCTAGAGAAAGAGAAGTCCTGGTTACTTCTAACCCCAAATACAGAGGAGAGCCCACAGAGATGGAGTCCATTGCTGGAACCAATGCAAGAAGCATTGCACCTTCCCACACCCTCCTGACAAGTTAAAAAAAAAACAGACAAGCTGAAAGGGACTTGAAGCTGCAGCTAGCCAGACCAGCTGTAGAAAAAAGAAAAGCTGGGGCTGAAGAGCCTTATCAGAGGAGAGACATGCTCAGTCTCAGTCTCAAAGGGCTTGACCTGAAGGCCAAACAGCTGTCGGAGTTTGGCAGAAATGGTGGCAGTGATATCCCTGTGTCTACAGGAGAGGAAGGAGTCTATAAGGACCCAAGGACCTGGGGCCTTACTTTGAAGTAGGGGATGATGTAGAGAGGTGGATTGAGGCATATGAGGTAGCACTGAGGTGGATTGGGTTGCTGACCTTTGCAGACATATTCCTAGTGATGGTAGGGCCCCCCTCCTTACCCTAGAGAAGGGGAATGGGCTGGGGTATTCCACAGTGAAAAAGACCCTTCTCAAGAAATGTGGATTCACCCCAGAAGAGTACAGGTTGAGGTTCAGAAGCAGTCAGAAACTGTCTCACCTCTTCCTGGGACATTTTGCAAACTATTCTTCAGAGACACTGAATTGTTAGATGAAGACTAGTGAGGTAAACACCTATGAAGGGCTGTAAATGTGATTGCCAGAGAGTACATGTTCAGTTACTGTTTTCCAGAACTACGCCAACAGTTGGGTGTCTGCAAGCCCACTGACCGCAGGGAGCTTGCAAAGGAGGCAGACCTCTGGGTGAGGACAAGAGTGTCTGAGAAGGCATTAGGGATTAATTTAGAAAAGGGTGGCTCAGGTTCCCCCAACAGAGTGAGGGGGAATTATGCAGAGACCCAGACAGGTCCCAGTGTAATGTGGGGGGGAAGGTACCTTGTTAGGATACTTCCAGAGGGAGGGAAAGCAAGGGGGCCTGGTCTGTACCCAGGGACAATCTGTTGATGGGAGCTCCACAGTGTCAGGAGAACTGGGTGGGGTGACTGCCACAATCACCCTACCAGCTCTGTTTTCTTGGGGTGGCACTCCACAGAGGAAGGTACAGAGGCCCAGATGGAGGGATGGGGAGAGAGGACTCACCCCTGACTCCTGTTCAATCTTAGGCTACAGATCTTGGGCTGAGTGACCAGTCACAGATTACCATCCCTGAAATGGAGGGAGGGAGAGGGGAGAAAGGGTGTTGAACACCTAGGGCTACTGCCCTCCACTGTCAGAAACCACAGAGGTCAGAGACTTCTTGAAAGGCTGGGACGTGGCTCTTGGCACTGACAACTGTGAGTGACCTCTGTTGGTTGTTGCTTGATTTGGGATAGAAGCCTGCTCTAAAGGGTGGAATGGGCCACATCATTCTGTTGACAATTGCTGTCTGCCTACTGGTTTGCCTCTGTGGCAAGTTAAGGTTAGGTGCTTCACAGATGGGGTCCACCGGTGAGGAGGAGAGTGGTTTCACATTGGTCAGTTCAGTGGTTCAGGAGAGTATAGACAGAGGGTTCCAACTGAGTTTAGCAAGGCAAAGAACTGACACGTGCCTCTCCAGCAGAGGGACATTATCCACATTCTATTGCCTAAGCAGGGAAGTCCATTAAGGTATTGATTAGTTTCCCCTGGCTTAAGGCTAGAGGGGCGTGGTGCTAAAAATAGTCAACCCCAAACCTACCTTTTGCCTTTCTCCTCCTACATTTACTGGATTTTTGCTTTTGTTGGCCTTAGGACTCTGTGCACCTTACCACTGTTAGCCAGTGTTTGAGTGCATGTGCTCTCTCTCTAAAACATTGTTTAGTTGGTTTATACCCTACTGGCATATTTAATTTACTTGTAAGTCCACTGTAGAGGGGTATACTATATACCCAGGGACTGTAAATTAAATGCTACCAGTGGGCCTGCAGCACTTCTTGTGCCACCTACCTAAGTAGAACTCTGAAACCTGTCCCAGGCCTGCCCTTGCAGCCTGAATGCAGTGTTAAGCTGCCATGTCGACTTGGCAATTAAACCCCTTAGCCAAGCCTTAAAGCCGCCCCCTTTTAGCACATATGTCATCGCTAAGGTAGGCCTAAGTAGTCTATTGGGCAGGGTGCTGTGCAATTAAAAGTAGGACATATACTTTTAGGTTTACATGTCCAAGTACTGAAAAAACCCAGAGTCATTTGTCAATAAAGTGAGGCCTACCCCACATTGGGGACTCCATATTACATTTATTAAGCTGTGAGGCTTAAATGAGGGGAGGTAGATTGTTTTATGGTTCCTACTAAGATAATAAGACTGTGTATTAGAATGACAGACTATCAGAATGTGGAATACGAAGTCAGTCCACACTATCAGGAGTTGTATGCCCAATTCCTGGCTAGCTCACAGTGCCTCACCTACACCCCTAACCTTATCGGGGTGGAAGGTGATTGTGGTGACCTAAACATGACACTCTGACTCTCAAGGAAGTTTTGGAAACAGCTCTTACCCCTTAATTTTATTACTCCTGCACGACCAGGCAAAAACATAAGAGAGATACAAAATACATTTCAATATGTTTATTGAAACAATCTTAGTCGTGTATAGAGGTAATGAACTGTGATAATTAGGCAGATGAAACAAAACAAAGTAGCCAGCATTACAAACATAGTAAAGAGAATAAACAATCCAATTATGGTAAATGATTTCTAGATATTCCTATATAACCCTAAGCATAGAGCATAGTGGGTGTACCCTTTGCCTTTGCCCAATCTAAAAGGTTAGCCTTGGCCCCCATACATGGAAAACAGCATCAGGAGTCAGTCTGTAGTATGAATGACAATCCTTTTGATGAGCTTGTAGATTAACACCAGCACAGCTGCATGTCAAACACAGCATTCGTCCCATGGCTGTCACTGCTGGAGTGCCCCTCTGCCCCTTCCGGGTCAGTGCATCATTTATATAATCAAAGCAACACTGTGTTAGAGGCAAAGCTCTGATGTAATGATATGTCTAGACATTAGAAGCTGTCTTCCAATAGGCACCCCAAGCACTAGGATATTGTGAACTGTATTCCTAGCCTTGAATAGAATGTACTGAATATATGCAGAGAAAAGTCTGATACAAGCAGTTCACACAATTTAGTTCCTAGAATATTACCATGCAGACAAAGCGTGTAAAATGTCATTGCTAAAAGGTGATGCAGATAAAACGTGTAAATTCTCAAATGAAGCTAAAATAGGGAACCAATTTAGGTCCAAGAGGGTGTCACTAAACCCTCCCCTTGGCTGTGAAAAAACAGATTCTAAAAAAAAATGCTATCAAAAGAATGAAAGTAATAAAATGTTCACTTCAACAAGCAAAGCAAACACGCTGTATTAACATTAACCAATTAAAAACATCAAATTGATCAAAACAATTTGATAAAAAGAAAGGCCAAATTTCAAAGTTAGTGGAGGCTTCCATTACCTCACCCATATTGTCAATGTCGGTGGACTCCAGAATGGATCCCTCTTCCGCAGACAACAGAACAACCATGGCGTCGGTAAGCAATTCAAAGGAACAAAAATAGTCAGTACCCTCAGCCGTCACTGAGGTAGATGCATCCTTTACAGTGCCCACAGTATGAAGACCAGAAATAACGAATACTGGAGCCACAGCATCCATATGCATACAGTAAAATGGTTCATAGAAGGCATCCTGAAGCAAAGGCAGACCTATACGACAACACCGAAAATGAACCCACAATGGGGACATCAGCAGATCCATGTCCATATATTGTACTAATTGCAACACAAGGCAGACTTCCAGTTCACACTCAAAAGGGCACCACAGACAGTGGAACACAGGCTGCACATAATAGAACTACACTGGCCGAAAGGATAAGGAACGTTTTCATTTAGTTCCTCCAGTTTAGGTATGCCAAAGTACAGTATTATGCATTCATGGCACAGCCGGACGTACAGCAGCTCTATCACCATTTGGCCTTGAGGTGGAACATCTACTGCGGAGCAGAACAAATAGAATCAAAATACCACCAATTAGGAATGACTAAAGTGGTATGCATCCAAATAAACTTGAAAACAAAGAGTGTATAAAAGAAGGTATCACTCCTAAAACAGTCTGGAAAGTGCTGACAAAACCAGACCCAACTACTTTAAAAAAGTGCACAACACCTGCAGTGTTGAAAGCATTAAAGATGTGACTCACAAGTTCACCAAAATGTCAGGAAAGGTGGTATGTAACAGCGATTGTATTTCAGAGGATGACCTTGTAAAGTGAAGTTGAAAGTTTTAATGGGCAGATGTAAGAGCCGCGTTTTTCTGAAACAATAGTACTTTCAGCCTGCTCAGCTTGTTGAAATTAACATTAAACATGGGAATGGAAGACCACAAACTAGCTTCTCCAATATCATGCACTGTAGGAAAGAGGAGGTTATTACAGTAGTTCACTATTTGAGAAGAGAAATCACTTGGGGGACACATGCTTTCATCCCCACAACAGTCTTGATTTTTCAGCATCAAATAACTTCCATTCGAAAAATAACTGAAAAACTGGGAGAATAAAGGAAACTGGTAGTCTCTTCAAGTTACATGCCAAATTGGCCATGGGAGCATTACAATCTCATGTGGTCATACCGACCCTGGTGGTCTTCAACCGCTAGGGCAGCGGTGGGGTGTCACTGCTGAGGGGTCAGAGGTAAAGACCGCCACATTAAGAGTGTGGCAGTTGGACTGTGCCAAACTTGCACTTTCCCGTGCTTATCGCCAGGGCGATCGTACCGACAGGCCAGAGATAAGCATCTCCTACCCGGCGGTCCATCCAATATTGCCAGCAGTATCACAAGTCCTCTTTCCGCCAGGGATCTCGTAGTGTTAGCACCGCCACAAAATCCCTGGTGTAAAGGCTACCGGCAACATGAATTTGCATTCTTGTCGCCGGTAGTTGACTCCCCATCTACCTAAGAGCCCCCCACCCCTCTTCCCTTACAACATTCCAACCCCCCATCTCCCCGAACACCCCAGGGGTGACCCCCCACCCCCAGTAGGGACCCTCCAACTCCTCCCGATCCCCGTACTTACCCCCTACCCATGCATACACGCATGCATGCACCCACAGACATGCACACCCTGACACTCACTCACTTGCACACTCGCACACACAACACCCTTACACTCACACAACACCCCCAAATCTATAAACATACCCACACACACACACAACACCCCCACTCACACACTCACTACATTCACACCCATTGACATGCATACTCACTCCATCCCCATTACCTCCTTTCCTCAACATACATACACACACAACCACTACCCCTGTCGACATGCATGCACACACGCACCCCGACCCAGCATTCACATTCACCCACACATGCATGACCATCATCAAATTTACACACAGACACACACATTCGCATGCACAGACACTCCCTACCACCACCCATTCATTACCCACATAAACACACTCACACACATCCATTCACACACCCCAACCCCTCCCCTTGCGGAAGACACTTACCTTTTCCGACGAGGTGCTCCTCCCTGTGGGGACAGGACCCGGCTCTCCCACCGCCGGCAGCGCCCCTCCATCAGGACACCACCAGGCCGTATTCCTGCTTGTAATACGGCTGATGTAGTCCTTTTGGCTGGGTGGGGCCAGCGGTGGAACCGCCTCTGCGCCCCGACCCCCAGCACGACTGCTGGATGATTTCTGCCCAAATTGTGGCAGAAATCCTTCAGCACTAATAATATGCGGGTCGGAAGACCGCCAGCACTGGTGGTCTTCTGGCGCCAGCGCATTCGACGGTATGAGGAAAAGACCGTCGAAGTTGGAATGACCACCCCAGTGCAATGTCACTTATTTTAAAATCATGGATTGGCTTTGAGAAGTTTTGCATCTATTTTCACTATGAAAAACCTCTTTTTCCCCACTCATACATCTGAAATCAAAGGGTAATTTCCACACCTCATGAATAAAACTGTCCACTAAAGCTTCATATTTGCCAGCTAGAACAATTTTGAAGCATAATGTGAATTGAAACATTGATATTGGCAGTGAGATAACTCAATGTATCAGCAATACTGCTGATGGTGTTTCTGCAGCTGTGAAAGGCAACTTCTGTAATTTTTCTGTATTAATAATTGTATATGTAGAGTCTTTCTTTGCCATTATTTGTTGTTTATGTGTCAGATCAGAAGGCAAAAACCAATTCTGTTGCATTCACGTGCTTCCAGGACACATGATTCAATTTTCAAGACTTGTAATGTCCAACTCAACTGTATAATATATCTAAGACTTTGCTGGTGCTGTAAAAAAAGAAGTCATTTTGTAGAATATCAATTGCAGAAGATACACAAATTTGTAATGTGTAAATATGAGTGGTCAATGTATTTTATTCCATTATCAACAACAGCCAATGCCTTCCAAATTAGCCTGATTTATTTGCCTGAAACGAGCAGCAGCTTCTATTTGTGAAAGCTTCCAAATTTCATTGTAAATGGCATAAAGAAATCTTTTAGAATTCAGTGACCTAGGACATAACAAGAAATCCTGCAAATCATTGTCATCAGAGAGCAGAGAGAGGTGTTCTTTTACTGCTGATAGAGTGGAATGTTTCAACTATTGCTGACATCCCCACACTAAGTACTGACCACTTCTAAGTGCTGGGACTGAATAGAACAAGGGTCAGGTCAGCTTTCTTTGAAGCCCTGTGAGGAGTTTGAAAAACATGCATGACAACCATTTGTGTACACTGGCCACAATAACCACCTCTTGGGACCTGGATGTGTAGAGTTGAATGTACCATCCTGCATCATACCATTGAGCTGTTCTTCAGTGTAATTCACTAAATTCTGTCAATTCTTAAAATGTGATTGAGGGGATACTGGGCGCATTCATTTCTTTAATTTTTGCTACACCTAGGCAAGTGGTCGGCTGCACTGTGTCCTTCAGAAAAATAATCAGAACTGGAATTAGGTATGCTTTAACTAGGGCATCCTTGTTCTGTACTTGTCAATTTTTGGTACACCAAACTGATTTTACACCAATAACTGTAGCCTTTAAATGCTAATTGGTAAATTAAAGAATTTGAAAAAACTAATTTTTCTTGGGTCAGCATATTTTTTCTTGCTTTTGAAGATCTTACTTCAAAATAATAAGGCACAGGATCTGACATATCATGCCCAGAAAAGTATGTGAATTTGTCTCAATATGCTTTGCAACTTCCCACTGGTGAAGTTAGGCAATGTTCCCATTGTGTATACTTGAAAACTGTATGTGGAGTAATAGCTCTATGTAAGTTATGATGCGCATAGTAATGATAGGAAAACATTTCACCATAATTTGCTGAATTCATGTACATATCTTCACTTTCAAATACTGTATAATTTTGAAGCTCAGAGAGCATTGATGAAACTGTTTCAACATCTCATTCATCATAAATTACACCAGGGGTTATCACAACGTAAACAGCAACATTAAAAACATAAGGAATTGGTATAGTCTCTGTAGGACTAAAACTATCATAGGGGACCTTCTCCTAAACTATTCCATCAGGAACTAGAACAGCAGAAATGTTCACAAAGGACAGATTTCATAGCACTTTGGGGGAAGACAAATGAGGCCTCAACACCTCAGCTACCAGTTCTAAAGGAGTGTTCTGGGAGATAATACTCATTTATAAGCAAGAAGAAAACAGTCACAAATCCAAACTACAAGAGCATGGAAAGTAATGCAAGAGTAATCCACAAGTAGGGCAATGGAGGAATCGCTTAAATGTGTTTCAACCAATGAGGAAAATCAAGTACACCATGAAGTGGTGTGAAAATAATCAGAAGAGAAGTCATCAATGTTGACCAAATACCCAAAAGCAACCTGTGTGAAGACAGATGAAAAAGAAAGAGAACTCTCTCATCATAAACAACTCTGTTGCATTGAGTAGAAGTAGAAAAATATAGACCTATGTCTGCTGCATTATTTGTATTTGCAGCAGTAACAGTAATCAACAAAAGTTCATTCTCTGCCCTCCCCTGCTTGGAGGAAACAATATTGGTGTTGTTTAATACTTGAAAAGGTACTTCTAGTAAGGCAGTGAGGGGGTTAGGGAACTACAAAGGAGTCCTCGTGGCCTATTATGAAGGATCTGCCACATGATACAAATTACTTGATCAATAGAGACAAAATATTTGTCTTTACAACCAGCAAGCAGAGGCAAAATCACAGTTTTGATACCTTGAATGCCAAGGACTGGCACCGGTGCACAGTATGATGGGCCAAATTATATCTTCACCACAGTGTATTTTCAAACCAGATCCCCAGCCTTTGGAATCCAGAAGGAAGGTGCTGGTTGCTTCTTCACTCCTTCAGTGGCTGAATGTATGTTTGAATGCTCATCCTGGACGTTTTGGAGTTCCTGTAAGACAGTGAAATGTTCATTAATGTCAAAAGTTGTATATGCCGCCACTGCACCGGGATCCTCAAGATCTGGGACATACATCTTGATGCTGAACAGGACTTCATATGGGATCCTGCTAACCAAAGATAGTCTAGGCAAATTATTTATTGCTATCTGGACTCCATACAGGTGATGCATCCAACTACAACCTGAACTAATATTCTGGCTGGTTTCCTTTAAGTCTTGGTTTTTCCTCTCTACAATTGAATTTCCTTCAGGATGATATGGGAGGAGTAATGCACAGCTTTAGCCAGGGTTCCCATGGTGTCCCTGTAAGTCTTGGAAGCAAAAGCAGGCCCTGGTTTGAGTGGAATGCAGCTATTGCATGTCCCAATAAAGACTTGCAAATCTTTAATAACAGTGCGAGCGTCAGATTATCACTGTGGCCACACCCAGGGGAATCAGGAGCAAGAATCTATAGCAAGTAGAATGTATTTGAATGCACAATCCAGGTTTAGTGTGCCACAACGTTCCAGATACATGCATTTGAGTGGTTTTTTAGACTAAGAGTAGTGTCTGTTGTGGGCAGACAATGGTAGAGCTCTTACTGTATTGGCAAATGTCACAACTAAGGACATACTGTGTTGCCTGTTTGTACAGGCCATGCCACCAATAGCATTTTTATAACAGGGAGACAGTGGCTTCCACAGCAGAAAGGGCATATACTACACCCTCATGTGCTGCTTTAATTAATTCTAGCCTGCAGTCTTGGTTGGGTATCACTCAATCACCCACACCTGAATGGTAGAGAAATGAATATTTTGGGCAATTAAGTAGTAGGAATGTTTTGCTAGACATGCTTTTGGTAAAGGGGTACCATTTACTGAAGTATTAATGACAGCCATTATTTCTTTATCTATTCTTTTATGAAAATAAGTAATCACAGCTACTGTAGCAGTCTTAACTGCAGATTTGGCTGCTTCATCAGCCAGTGAATTCCCTTCAATGTGTATTCCAACACGTTGGGGACTCAGTGTATGATTTTCTTGATCCTGTGGCAGACTGTCTTTGAGTTCTGCCACCTTTCACCAAAGCAATGTATGCTTTATATTATTCCCTTTTGAGTCTTTGAGTCCATTTAGGTGCCTATAATGTAGGTTGTCATTGAAAGACTGGACACAATAAAATGAATCACCCACTATAATGGTGGGGGATTCAGGATTCGTGTTTTCTAGTGCCAGAATCAAAGCTTTTAGTTCAGCCACTTGTGCAGTGCAATCCCCTAGTGACTGCGTGAAAGTTTGCTAAAGGTGGAATTCTCTGCCCCTCATTATGCCATGTACAGCTTAGCAAGCCGTGGAGTATTGGGGTTTGGTGCCTATAGCAGGCTCAGCTGAACTGTCCATATATATTATGTATTTATACTGATCTAGAGACAAGATGTTAGTGGACATGAGGTATTCTTGTTCATATTTGAGAAATTTTGAGTTTGTAGTGTTGGGCCAAGGACATAGGGCCTCATTATGAGTTTGGTGGTCCAAGGACCACCATGTTGGAGTTGGCGGTCATGCTGCCAATGGGCTGGCAGTGTGGACTGTCGTATTGTGAGTTCGGTGGTCGAGCAAATAGAAGACTGCCAGCGGTCTGCCACCACCGCCAGGCAGCACAGACCGCTGCAGTCCCCTGGAAGCATAAACAGGTCAGCGGAGACCATGTTTCTGCCGGACCTTTTAGGAGGGTGCACACCACTAATGTGACTGCAGCAGTCCAACTACCAGGTATCAGAAGGCGGAAATGGACAGTATAAAGGAAGACACTCACATGAAGACAGCTACAGATGCCCAGAGCTGCCATGGAGCCATTCCAGAACATCATGCAGATCTCCTGCTCGCCGAAAGACAATGGATTCAACACCAACATGGACAACAGGAACCATAATTACAAACACCTATCTGTATCATTGATATCACAAAAAAACTAGTACGGCTAGCAAACACATCATGGGCGGGACACCACGGGCAGAAGCTACACCTAATATTCGACACACACTCAAATACTGCAACACGGACACCCATACATGCACACTTCAGCCAGCACACACACATTGCATGACAACACTACACATGCATGCATGGCCACACACCACAGTCTCTGGGACACAAAAGGCCACACAGCATTCACACACAGAGCAACAGCACAACTACTGCACATATATAAATACTTTCCTCACACTCATACCTAACACTGGCCAGTGACTGGCCACACACGCAACACACATATACATACATGTGCCATGGCACACACACAACACCACCATCAAACAACCCTGCTATCGGTACACACATCACATGCGCACATAGCACAACAGAAGCACAATGCCATGCACAATACACACAGACGCAAACAGACAAAAGACACAAAGCGCACCACCACAGCAATACCTGCACAACTGGGATAGGAGCATCAGGACCATACATGGAAGGAGGCTGCACTCGGACACATATCACATTGAACAGGGCCGCACACAACATGCACATAGGATTTGTCACCAATTGGATCTCAGGGACAAACAACACAAATACCAATTTCCATGCACAGTCACACAATGGGGAAGAGCAAGGCAACAAAGCACACACAACTCACAATCCAAGGGACATACCCCTATAACAACCAGCTGAGAGGGGCACAGACCTAAATCAACTCAACACATATCATGTCTGCAAAGCTCAATAACACACACCACATATGGACAATTTTCATATCAGGGGGATAAGTCCTACACCAAACATAACTACATCGCACAACACAAATAGAAACACATACCACAACCAACACAACACAATGCCATGAAACCAACATTGCAGCTACACACACATACCCATCACACAACATAAACCTTTCCCTTGGGGGACAAGAGCACTGCACACAAACTCACATATTGCAAAAAAAAACACTACATGGAGCAGCAAGCAGTCCTAACACACACAACTAAAGGCGGCGGGTGGAAAAATTATCCGACAGGGCAGTGGTGCTACCCCTGGGATAATGTTTCCTCATCCTCCAGCCTTTCCCTGGCTGGTTTCCCCACTAGGAAAGGCTGGCAGAAGGGGTGCAAAGGGGCACCCCTGGGGGCCCCTTCACTGCCCATGCACTTGGCATGGGCAGTGCAGGGGCCCGATGCAGTGCCCCATCGCGCAGATCACTGCCCGATCTGCGGAACGGGTGCAGCTGCACTCGCCGCACAGAGGCATTGGTGGAGGCTCCATGTCTGCCTAATCCGGTTTCTCAGTCTAACTAACAACACCTCATCTCTGGGCTAGATGACTGTGGCAACCGGGTGCATGACAAGTAAGGCTCCTCAGGGGAATCGTGGTCGATCAGATCCCATCCCTTTCTCTCAGTTACCAAAAGTCTCATTTAGGCAAAGACAACAGAGGCTGAATACAGTTCAATAAGGATTTATTGAAGTAACTGCATCTTAGATAGAAAAGACATGCATTGCAATAACTAGGATGATAAAACACAATAAAAGCAAGCAGGTGACTAACAGAGTAAACCACAAGAACAGTCCTACCATATTGTCACTAGGAGTGACATATATATATATATATATATATATATATATATATATATATATATATATATATATATATATATATATTTCTCCTACCTACGCTATGTTTGAGCACAGCGTAATAAGCCTAATCTGCCCTTAGGGTTCCCCCCTGGAGGAAGAAGCCTGTTTTCTAGCGAGACACTTTCCCCATGTGGATCAGGGGTCTGGCCATCTAAGCAAGTAGCTGCAGCAAAGCAATCAGCATACAGTCATGGTCATCTGTATGGAATCTCTCTCTAATGTGTCTAGGACAAAGGGCTGTTTTATAATAAAACAACAGAAATTCCAAGAAATAGTCCCTACGTATGAGTGTATGTTTCCTGTGAATGTTGGAGACACAGCATGCCATGTTTGTCGGCAGCCCTATCTGACTTTAGCCTTGGAAAAAGCACAAAGTGAAATAAATGTCCTACTAGGAACATGATACTTTCCTAGGCGAAAGTACAATGAGATAAATAAAATAAAAAAGCACTGCAAATGTGGCTATTGCTTGATAAATAAAGCAATGCTGGATAAAATGTAACTGGATTAAAGTGCCCAGCGACAGACCTAGTAAGCTAAAACAACATGTCTAAAACATGGCTAAAATAGCTATTTAACATGCTCCCCTTGCCGGTCAAAGGTGGTTTAAAAGCTCAAGGTAAAAGAAATTTAAGATACGCTTACACTAAGAAAAAAAAAACATTTTTGTCAATAGTGACAAATCAAAAGACACAAGGGCAGGAAAAGGACAATTTGAACAAGTAATGAAAAAAAACAAATTCAATGGGCAGTGTCATTTTGGAAATCACCAATTACATCCGGGACAATTGAAGCCAGGAGATGTTCTACTTTGGCAGTTGGTAAAATATCCAGATCAAATCCAAGGAAAGCCATAGAGCACTTGTGTTCCAAAGCCTGAGCTCCAGCTGAGGCTGCAGATTCTGTGTTCCGGCTTCCCATCGCAAACGCACCCTCAACGCGCATGTCTGATAATGACCCCCCATTGAGAACATCAATAGATCAATGTGCAATGAAAGTAAGCACGGCGTATAAAGACACATTTCCAGTGCACATTCAAATAGGCACCAGAGGCATCGAAACACTGGCTGCACACAATTCAAAACCCGTTGGAATGAAAAAGACCAGTCACACTCAAGTTGTTCCAGGAGTCGTGCTCCAAAATATGGCATCCTGCATTCACACCACAGTTGTGCTGGCGGTGGCGCTTTCAGTACTCCTTCCTGTGATGGGACAGCCATTGTGCAGAAAAAAGTAGCAACAGCAAAATGGAACCTATTATAGACAAAGTAATTGGAAATCCCCCCAAAATACTTGAAAATATTGAATGTGTGGCTGATGGTATTAAACCGAATATAGTGGAGAAGGTGGGAACAAAACCAGAACCAACAGCCTTTAAAAAGTGGGCGATTCCAGTAGTACTCGGAACATTAAATATTTGTCCCACTAGTTCATCAGTAACTCAAAACGTTTGTAGTTAGAGGGGACTGAATCTCCGCTGATAACCTCGCAACCTGAAGCGCATGGGTCTTGCATGCAGATGTAAGCACCACATGTTTTTAAAACAAAATGCCTTTAGTCTGGTCAACTTGTCAAAATTCACATCAGGAGTACAAATTTGAGGCCAAACGTCTGCTACTCCTTAAAGCTGCATAGGGGGAAAAAGGACATTCCAGCAACATTTAACAATCTGGGAGACCGAAACAACAGAAGTTATTCAGGCTCTCATTCCACAACAGCTCTCACTGGTAAGGAGCACATAGCTGGCATTTGAGAGCACCTCAAATGCAGGTCTAGTCAAGGGGACTGGGACTCCCTTCAGACAACAAGTCAAATTTGCCACAGAGGCATTATATGCCCCGTGCAAGACAGCTGTTTACAAACCATCGAATGACTCACAGAAGTCTGGCATTCGCTGCCACTATGAAAGACCTCTTTCATGCCATTAAAACATTTGTATGAGAAAGGAAGCTCCCACACCTTGCGTAAGTAACTATCTCCCAGCCTTTTCATATCTCCCAACTGGAATGTGTTTCAAACAGGACGTAAATTGAAGTGTTCAAATGGGCAGACTTATTACCCAATGTATTAACCATTCAGCAGATGGTATTTTAGTCACAGTAAAAGGCAACTTTTCTAACTCTTCAATATTCAACATGACATATGTTGCTTCTTTCTTAGTCATTATTTGTTGTTGTCACGTTAAATTAAATGTTGAAAAAATTTCCCTTGCGCTTACATGTTGCCAGGGAACGTGACCTGCTTTTAACGTTCGTAGTGTTCAACCTAACTGCATAATGAATTTTAGCTGACTTTGTCCATGTTGCAAAAAAGATACATCACTCTGTACTATATCTATTGCAGAGAATACAATGTTATTCAAGGTGTATATACGGTAGGACAAGGTGTAAATCCCACTATCTACAGCGGCTAATGCTTTCTGTCAATTTTACTGATCTATTTGCCTTAACTGTGCGGCCGCTTCTTATTGAGAAAGCTTCCATATTTCATTATATGCAGCAAAAAACAAGCGTTTTCTGCGTTGTCTTCTGGGGTGTAACAGGAAATCTTGTAAACCTGTGTTATTGGACAGGAGACTTAGATGTTCTTTGACAGCAACCAATGCTGCCATAGTTTCCCTGCCCTATATGTTATCACCATACCCGAGTGTTCTGAGGACACATAGCGAGGGTCCAGCCTGTTCATTCTAAAATCCCCCGAGGCATTAACAAAACGCGTAAAGCACTCATTGGTGTCTACAGGCCACAATACCCACCCACCTGGACGCAAAAATGATTTGTTTAATGTACCATTCTGGACCCATTCATTGAGCTGATCTTCAGATGCATTTGTATACTTTTGCCATTTGTAAAATTTAGTAGGGACGGGAATACTGGGAGCATTCAACTCTTTAATGTTTGCTAAGCCCAAACAGCGTATTTGTTGTACTGTTTCATTTAAAAATATCAATTGAACAGGAACCATACATGTTCTAAATAAAGCTTCTTTTCCTCTTATTTGTCAATTTTTTGGTCCCCACACACTCTTTAGGTCAATTGACTTCAACCAGTACTCCTAGCCTTCTATAGCCAATCGGGAGACATAGGAATCAGAATAAATTCATTTTGTATCTGTCAACAAAGCATGTTGACTTTCCATTTCTGGCAGTTTAAAATAATATGACTAAGCATTTTTAACATTATGCCCAGAAAAATATGCACATGTTTTAGAACTGCCCACTGGTTGAGTTGGGCAGTGTTCCCATTATGTATATTTAAGAATAGTCTTTAGGGTACTTGCTCTGTGAATGAAATAATGTCCATAATAATTATAACAGAACATATCTCCATAATTTCCTTTAAACTGGTACTCATCTTCATTTTCATATACTGTACAATATTTTAGATCAGACATAATAGCATCAACAGTTTTCACATCCCAATCATCAGAAACCACTCCGGGTGTGATTACATCAGTCATAAAGAGTTTGAATACATATGGTATTTGAATGACCTCAGTAGGCCAATATATATTGATTAATACTTTATCCCAAAAAATCCATCACAAATTGGTATGGCTGTAATGTTCTCTAGGGACAAATCTCTGCAAATTTTGTGTGATGAAAAATGTGGTTTTAGGTCCTCATACACCAGTTCAACTGTAAAGTGTTCAGGAAGAAAATGACCATGCATAAAGAGAAAGAAAATAATAACAAACCCAATCCAAAGGAGGAATGCGTGTACAGTCAATAAGAGCCATACATAGATCCAGGAGTCCTCTAGGTCTGCTGAGCAGGATTGGCCACATGGTATAACTTGACATTGTCAATGTAGACAAGGCGATTTTCTTTAGAGACAGGCAGTGGTGGCAAAATCACAGTTCTGGTCCCTTGCATTCCAAGGAATGGAACCAGTGCACAATAAGAATGACCAAATTGCTTTTTTACAGCAATCTTTTCATGCACTAGATCCCCAAGTTTAGGAATCCAGCCAGTAGATGTTACTGGTACATCCCTGATTCCAAAGGAGGAAGCATTGGCAGATGCATTGTCATCACAAAACTGTTGTAAGTCCTGTAAGACAGTGACATGTTAATTTCTGTCAAAAGGTGTATCTGCCGCCTCCACGCCAGGAACATCAAGATCTGGAACATACATTTGAGTTCCACAGAGGCATCTGTATGATGTACGCGCCCCCAGGGACGATTGTTAGGTGCTCTCTAGACTCCATATAGGTGTGTAAGCCAACTACGACCCTTCCCTAATACTTTAGCTGTTAAGGATTGCTTTAAATCTCGGGTTTCATCGCTTTACAACACTATTTCCCTCGGGATGAAATGGAGACGAGTATTGCAGTTGGACCCCTAATGAAGACATGGTGTCCCTGTAAGCCCTTAAGGCAAAAGCAGGGCCCCGGTCTGAGTGGAAAGCTGCAACAGCGTATGTGCCGATAAAGACTTGAAAATCTTTAATAACAGTTTGAGTGTCAGCAGAGTGTTGTGGCCAAACCCATAGCAATCTGGAGCATGAGTCAACAGCGACTAGGATGTATTTGTATGCACTATCTCGTGTCAGGGGACCACAATGGTCCAGGTACACACATTGTAAAGGTTTGTTGGAAATTAGGAGGGGTGTCTGCAGCGGGCGTTTCATGGTGGACCCTTTTATTTGCTGGCAGATGTCACAACAAAGGACATACTGCTTGGTCTGTTTGTAAAGACCTGGCCACCAATAGCCTGATTTTAATATTGAAATTGTAGCCACCACACCAGCATAAGCAGAAGCAACTTCCTAATACGCTGCTTTTATTAATTCAGGTCTTAGGTCTTTATTGGGAATCACTCGAACTCCCACACCTGGTATTGTTACTTATGCATCAAACAAGCCTGCCATCTGGTAGGAGTATATAACAGGATATGCTTTAGGTAGGGGTGTGTCGTCAGCCAAAGCTTTTATGGCTGCCAGTGTTTCATCATCCACTTTCAGCTTGGAACGAGTTACTGCAGCAACAGAAGCCAGGGCTACTGCTGATTTGGCTGCTTCATCCAACACACTGATGTCCTAGTTTCTGCACAACATGAACATTAGGTAGCATTTCTTTCAGCTCCACTACTTTCCCACACAGTATTCTCTGTTTAACGGTGTTGCCTTTTGAATCTCTGAACCCATTTTGGCACCAGTAATGCAGATAGTCATTGAAGGATTGGACACAATAGTACAAATCACAGACAATCAATGTCTTCTGCTCAGGATCCGTATGCTCCAGTGCCATCACCAGAGCCTTGAGCTCTGCAAGTTGTGCAGTACAAGCTCCTAGAGTCTGCGTGTAAGTATTTTGTGGATGGAACTTGCCATCCTTTGTGTAACCACTCACGACTGCGCAAGCAGCGAAGTATTGATGTTTGGTTTCTATTCCTGGTTGGGCTGAACCATTAGTATACAGGATTCTATGATATTGTTTAACAGGCAATGTATTTGCTTGAACTGGGTATTCAAGTTTATACTGTAAGAATTCTTGGGTCTGTAATTTGGAGTAAAAAGCATAATCAACATCAGTGGCTGTCAGAGATGTTGCCCATTGGATCCAACGTGGATGTAGTGCTTTAGCTTTTGGAACGCTTGCTTTGGTAACAGCCTAAAGGGCTGGAATTGGGGATATGACAATAATGCTCTTCCCCTGAACAAGAGGTCTCTCTTTAAGGACCTCCATCTAAACAGCAGTGAGGATTTTCTCAGTGGGAGCAAAGTGTTGTTCAGCTGTGGAGTATAAGTGTGATTTGTATGCAATTGGGATGGTCTCACCCTCATTGAATGTCACATAGGTGAAACCAATGGCATCAGCAAATACTCTGATGACCAAATGTTTTTTATTGTCCCCTGTATGCAAGTGTTTTGCAAAGCTTTTAGAATCCATGTATTTTCAACTGTCCATAATTAGCTGGTAAAATCAGGACGTATTAAGTCGTACAATGATTTAATGCATTGTGCATAATCTGGAATATGTGTTCTGCCAAAGTTTAAAAAGGCCAACACCAACTGGAGCTTTTTTATTGTGTTTGAAGATTGTTGTTGTGTGAATTTTCCTAAAAATTGGGGCGCAAGGCTCCTGCCTACATCTGACAGTTTGTATCCCAAAAACAGGACACTAAGGAAGGCTGTTTTTGTTTTTTTAAGTTGACTTTGTAGCCGATTTCGGCAAATTCTACTATAATGTGGGCTACTCATCTTAAATGTTGCATGAGGTCGTCATCTGTGAGATAATTGTCATCCACATAGGACCATGCCTCAGGGTCAATGTTGTGTAAAATAAGTCTAAAACTTGTTAAGTCCCTACTCTCAGGCGCTATGTTTTGGCAGAAAAACCCGTTGGCTATATCCAGGGTTGTCTTGTATTTTTGGTCCACTATGTTATTCATAAGTGCTCTGCTGTGTGCATTTTGTTTGCTAAATGTTTCTGTGTGACTGTTTAAATGTCTATAGTCTAAGACTATTCTAAATTAATGGTTGGGTTTAGCAACTGGAAATAATGGATTATTCATGGATGACTCCGAGGGTTCAATGACACCCTGGTACTCCAATTGGTTGAGGATTTCCCTCACAGATGCTTTTGCATCATACTTTATTGGGTATTGAGGTTGAGGTTGGGCTTGGGATTTTATTGGTATTACGTGGTAGGGGAAACTGTCCCATCATATGTGATTGCGATATAACGCAGGTGTCTGTGCCACTGCCCAATCAATAGCATGCATTTCAATGTGCTTTCTGGGGGCAAAGAGTGAGAAGGGTTTTTCAATCACATCCTCTCCATAAAGGAGATTGCGGATGAATTCTGGCAGACAATCTTTTACAGCCAGCAATATATCATAAATTAAAATGACACAGTCCCAAATATGATGTCTATCCTATGTTAAATGTCTCCTTCTAACTGAATAGTTACTCTGTACACCCTATCGGGTGTGGAAACATTCATGCCTGCAGTCTCAACCTCACAGAAGTCAGTTGCTTTCACCTCCCGATGCTCTTGAAGATCCTGGTGAACTATTGTGTCCTATGCTGCACTGCCGAGCAGTGCCAGTTCCCACTTCCTGTTTTTCAGTAAAGCCCTCTTCTTGAGTAGCATGTCAAATTGTAACTGCTGCCACTTTTTTCTTTTTAAATTGGGGTTTTTGCTGGGGAAGTTTCCCTTCTTTTTTAACTGAAACTTCAGACGAGCGTTGTGAGCCCTTTCTCGGTTTCACGTACTCAGTTCGCTGCTCTGACTGCCCACTTCTCACACTGTGTTCCTGAAAGGAACAAGATTGGCAGGTATCAGTATATTGATATCTGTCAGGTGTTTTTAGATTATCCCTATTTCTAAGGTTATACATATTTTGTGGGGTGTCTGCGTGTGGAGATTCTCCCCTTTCTTTTTTGGGTGTTTATTGTTTTTTATCCCAGCATTTTTTTGGAACCTTCAGGCGCATGCTTGGTAGTATCTTTATTAGATCTGCCTTGAAATTGTGGTTTAATCAGTCTGGCCCCCTGACTATCTCGACCAATACTAGTATATGTCTCTGCGATAATCTTTGGTGGCTCATGTTCTTGATTCTGTACTGGAACGTCCCGGAGCCACATGCACAATGCTAGTGCAACTGCTTCCCCTTTAAGGTTACTTAACATGATTGAAGGTACTGTGGCAAAAGTGCCCATTAATTGCATCCCCATATGCAGGGCCAGGGCAGCCCTGTATCAATCTTGAATTTGTTTTAACACCTCCAGTATAGAACGTGGAAAATACAGTGCCCCATGTATTGCAGTTAGCAACTGTGGGAACCATACCAAATGGCAAGCACATAGTGAGAATTCTATGTTTATCCTGAGGCCCCATATGGGGAAAAAACTGCTTCCAGCGCATTTATTTTTTAGCTAACCAAAACGGAATTTCCTCCTGCTTTTTTTAGGAGTTTGTTGTTTTTTATCCCAGAGTTTCTTAGTACCCTCAGGAGTTTGCTTCGTAGAATCTTTATTAGATTTACCTTGAAATTGTGGTTTTGTTGGTCTGGCCCCCACACTATCCTGACCAGTGCTAGAGTAGGTCTCCACGATAATCTTTGGCAGCTCGTGTTCTTGATCCTGTGGAGAAATGTCCCCGGGCAACATTTGCACTGCTAGTGCGACTGCTTCCCGTAATTGAGGATACCGTGGCTATGTTCCCCATTAATTGCATCCCCAAGTCCATGGCCGGGGCAGCCCCGTATTCATCTTGAATTTGTTTCAACACTTCCGGTAAATTGGCAAGTGTCGGTGTACCGTGTGTGGTAGTATAGAGCATTGCAAATACCATGCCCTATGTATTACAGTTATCTACAGTGGGAGCCATCCCAAATGGCAAGCACATGGTTAATATTCTATGTTTATCCTGAGATCCCGAATGGGGAAATACTGCTTCAAGTGCATTTATTTTTTTAGCTAACCAAAACGGAATTTCTTCTTGTTTACCGGGTACTTTACCCATGATCGAATGTACAGTCGCAGGGTTAATGCCTGGTGTGACTGCATGTTGTTGCACTGGGGCAGCACATGCTGGGTTAGTATCTAATATATGCATAACAAACTGTACTAATAGTCTGTATATTGTCGTGGGCTCTATATATATAGGCGGTGAACTTCAGCTACCGCTAAGGTTGCTGCAACAGGGTGTGGTGTATATGTGACCAATAAAGGCCAGGTCTGGCCATCGTTGCTCAGAGGACCTAACCTAATATGTAAAGCTGTATGTGATAGGGCGCCATCAAGCCAGTTATTATGGTCTTGATAAGATAAAGGTATTTCTAACTAAGCATGAATTCTGTATTGTGCAGGTATGTTTGAAGGTGTATAGTGGTGAAATGTATTTGTGTTCCCATCTACTGCTGAAAAAGTGGCCCAAGAGTAAAACATTTCTCCCCCATAGGCTGGATGAGCCTCAACAACAAATGTGATTGGACACCCCTGGGCCACTAGGGCATTTGCTAATAAATGTGCAGTAAGGGGAGGTCGCATATTTACTGCAATTGCTACCCGTTGTGGGTTCACCATTTTAATGGTGGATGTATGTTCAGAGATAAGGACACCAAGTGGGGATTGGTCCTTTTAAGGTTCAAGCTTGAACAACATACAGCTCAAGCTAGGTACTACCTATTTAGCTGAGGAGGAAATCCTCAATACCACGGACGTCTCAGTATAAAGTATTGAGATGTCTTTAGCCTTAAATGAGACAGAGATACTCAGGAGGATTCGAATATTAGTGCCTTACCAAACGTTGGTGGTGCCATGTTGCGTAGGTTCTCATTATGCTAATGAGGCTACTGGATTTGGGAGACAGGATCATATGTATTGTGGGTACTAAGTATGATTCCACACCCCATGACTTCTGTCAGCCTAATCCAGGTTCTCAGTCTAACTAGCAGTGCCTCATCTCTGGCCAAGATGATTGTGGCAACCGGGCGCATGACAAGAAAGACTCCTCAGGGGAATTGTGGTTGATCAGATCCCATCCCTTTCTATCAGTTACCAAAAGTCTAATATAGGCAAAGACAATGGAGGCAGAATATAGGGCCAGATGTATCAAGCGATTTTGCATTTGCAAACAGTGCGAATCGCAAAATTCGGCCGTTTGCGAATGCAAAAATGCCTTTCAGAATGTATGAAAGGCATTCGCAGTGCAATTTTAAGGAATTGCTAAAATAGCGATTCCTTAAAATTGCGACCCCATTTAGAGAATCGCAAATTGCGATTCTCTAAATAGGAAATCGCAAATAAGGAATCCTTATTTGTGATTTCTTAAGCACATGTATCAAGCATTTCCTAAATGCGAATTGGGCATTTAGGAAATGCAATTACCACCAACAAAAGTTTGGTGGTAACCATGTGCAAATTTTAAAAATGCATTTTAAATGCATTTTTAAAATTGACATGTAGTGCACACATGCCCCTAAGGCATGTGTGTGCTTCACATGTCCGTAAAAATATTTTTGGGGTGCAGCAGAGGGGGCCTTAGGCCCCCAGCACCCTGGTATTTGTATTTCCTAAATTGCTAATTCCTAATTGGAATTCGCAATTTAGGAAATGCAAAACCATTTGCAGCAGGCCCATAGGTGCAAATGGAGTTGGATTCTCTATTTGCGATTCAGTAATAGCATTTGCGAATTTTAAGAAATCGCTATTACCGAATCTCAAAAATCATACATACCATTTTGCATTTCTTAAATAGCGATTTCTTAAAATTCGCTATTTAAGAAATGCAATTTGTTTTTTTGATACATCTGGCCCATAGTTCACTAAGGATTTATTGTAGTAACTACATCTTAGATAAAAAGGCATGTATTGCAATAACTAGGATGATAAAACACAATAAAAGCAAGCAGGTGACTAACAGAGTAAAACACAAGAACAGTCCTACCATCCTGTCACGAGGAGTGATATATATATATATATATATATGTATATATATATATATATGAGACCCAACAACAAATGTGATTGTGGAGTGTAGGTAGCAGAAATATTTATATATATATATATATGTATATATATATATATACATATATATTATTTCTCCTACCTACACTATGTTTGAGCACAGCGTAATAAGCTTAATCTGCCCTTCCGGTTTCCCCCCTGGGGGTGCATCATCATTCTAACAAAGAGTCCCCACGTAAGAGTGTGTGTTTTCTGTAAATGTTGGAGACACACCATACCACTTTTTTCTGCAACCCTATCTGAAGGTAGCCTTGGAGAAGGTACAAAGGGAAATAAATGTCCTTCTAGCAACGTGATGGTTCCCTAGACGAAAGTACAATGAGATAAAGAAAATAAAACAGCACCGCAAATGTGGCTATTGCTAGAAAAATAAAGCAATGCTGATTAAAATGTAACTGGATTTAAGTGCATAGCAGCAGGCCTACTAAGCTAAAACAAAGGCCCTCATTATGACATTGATGACAAATCCCACTTTCCGCCATGCTGACTGCCACAAACATACCACTGCTGCGGCGGTTATCCCTTCACAATATTATGACACACACACACCAATCCATCACTATTCAGCCACACACACAATTCCGCCACACCAAAGGTCAGTGATAAACTGACGGTATCAAAACCCACACGTTACGCCAACGCCCACAACATTATGACCCACGAATCACCACAGTGGACATTCAATGGCGGTAAACCATTGGCAGTACATACCGCCGCACTCAAAATACACATACACTAACAAAACAGCACCACATTGGACAATTCAAGCTACACACACCTGACACACATACACACCACACCCACACAGCCACACACCCACACCACTATAAAACACACATCTACATTACCCAGAACCCTTTACGAATACAAATAATTGCCAGCAGAGAGAGACAGCAGAAGCATTCACACAACCAGAGCCACATACCACCATCACCTATACACCACCCAGGCACCTTACATCACACACCCCAACACATCACCCTACACACCCTCACACACACCACTCACACTACACTCATGGCACCACAACAACACACCAGATTCTCTGAGGAAGAGCAAAGAATTATGGTGGAGGAAATCATCTGGGTAGAGCCACAGCTATTTGGATCACAGTTGCAGCAGATATCCATTGCTAAGAAGATGGAGCCATGGCGGAGAATCATGGACGAGGTCAATGCTGTGGAACAACACCCCAGAACAAGGGATGATATCAGGAAGAGGTGGAACTACCTACGGGGGAAGATGCTTTCCATTGCAGCAAGACACCAACTCGCTGTACAGAGGACAGGTGGTGGACCCCCACCTCCTCCCACTCAGCTAACAATATGTGAGGAACAAGTCTTGGCAATCCTGCATCCTGAGGGCCTGGCAGGAGTAGGAGGAGAACTAGACTCTGGTAAGTCAAATCTCTATTACTATCACCCCCGACCTGCATGCCATCACTTACCCTAACTCCCATCTCTCCACTACCTCCCACACACCCCACCATCGCATCCCACTCATCCCAATGCCGAGCCCTGCATGCCATACCTATGCATCGACACCACTCACAGACCTGCTTGGACACCTATCACTACAGCATGCACACCAGAGGCAATCAGCTAGCCCACCAAATAACAGCACACACAAGGCAAAGCTGCAAGGGCAATAACAACCATAGAGTGCAACCCATCCATGCACAATATGTCACACACAGAAACAATAACACTGCATTTAAATCCCCACAGGTATTCCAGACAATGTCACTGAAGAGGAGGTGCCAGCAACATCTAGTTACCCCACAGAAGAAGCCCACAGTGATGACAGCATCTCTGCTGGCCTAGATCTGGATGACCAACCTGGCCCATCTGGGACCTCCGGACAGTCAGTTACCCAGGCACAGTCTCACACCACCACAGAGCCTCCCCACTCAGGAAACACCACCACAGCACCCACCTAGCGAGCCCATATCTCTGTCCCCAGGACACGTCAATCAGCAGTGTACCCACCACTACAGGAACCCCAGGCCACCCCACAAACCCATGACAATCAGGGACCGGGGATCAGTGGCAGTGGGTACACTGTTCAGGGGACAGAGGCACAGGACAGCAGATAATCTAGGAGGACTGCTGTGCACCAGGGGGAGGACAGGCCCAGGGAACCGACTCTCCAGGAGGCACTCACTGTGATCCTAGGAGCATATCAACATTCCCAGGATACGCTGGGCCAGATCCTGAACAAGATGCAGGAGAACATGCGGCTGCAGGAGGGACAGTATCAGGTAGGACTTGAAGGCCATTACCACCACCCTGGTCTCCATTGCAGGGGTGCTGGAAGACATGGCCAACAGTATGAGGAAGGCAGTAGCACACCAGCAGGCCCCTGGCACTAGCCAGACTAGTGAACAGCCCTCCACCTCCGCTGCCGCTAGTGGACAGGAGGCCCCATCACAGGACCAATAGGCCACCAGCACCCCTCCCTCTGCAGAAGGCGAACCACCACGTAAACGTTTCCTGCGATCCAAGTTGAATAAAGAGACTATTGCCAAGACCTCTGCCAGGAAATAAGACTCTCCTGAATGCCACTTTTGTGTCCCACTCTGTCACCCTGTCCACCTTGAACTGCCATTGCTCCCCTTCCTATGCCCCTTTGAACAATGCACCTGTGCTACAAATAGACTGGACGCTAACCTGGACTTTCCTCCATCATCACCCCAGCCCATTGCCCTTCTCCTTTTCGTCAGAGCACTGCAATAAACATGTCAAATGATTTCAAAATGTATTAGTTTAACAATGTTCTTAAATTGCAATTCAACTGCACAGTAATGTTTACATTGGAAAGTCCTGTAGTTGCTGCAGTGAACAAACCAGGAGCAATAGTGGGCCACCAACATCTGCAAAAAGAGATGCCAAATTCACAGCCTGCCAGTGACATTGTCACACATCAAACTGTCAATTAATTGTGACATAACACTGTCTTACCTGTGTTTCATTGGAAGTACTGACGAATGACTGCACTTCTGTTGTCCTCATCCTCTGCCTCTTCATCTTCACTGTCCACAGGGTCTACTGCTGCCACACGCCCATCTCCAGCCTCCTCCTCCTGCAGAAAAGGCACATGCCGTCTCAAGGCAAGGTTGTGCAAAATATAGCATGCCTTGATGATCTGGCAGGCCTTCTTGGGTGAGTAGCACAGGGCTCCACCTGTTAGATGGAGGCACCGAAACCTGGACTTCAGGAGGCCGAATGCACGTTCAATAATCCTTCTTGTTCGCCCATGTTCCTCATTGTAATGTTCCTCTGCCCTTGTCCTGGAATTCCTCACAGGGGTCAGTAGCCATGAGAGGTTGGGGTAACCAGAGTCACCTGCAAATATTGTGGGACAACTGTTAGCCATACACTAACCCTTATGTCCCACACCATACCCATACACCAACATCCACTGGGTGGGAACCAGGGCTCACCTATTAGCCACACCCAGTGCCTCTGGAGTTGAGCTATCACATTTGGGATGCTGCTATTCCTCAGGATAAAAGTATCATGCACCGAGCCTGGATACTTAGCATTGGCATGGGAGATGTACTGGTCCACCAAACACACCATCTGCACATTCATCGAGTGCTAACTTTTTCGATTTCTGAAGACCTGTTCATTTCACCGAGGGAAGGGAGGGACAAATGCTATATGTGTCCCATTAATTGCACCAATGATGTTTGGAATATGTCCCATTGCATAGAAGTCAGCCTTCACTGTGGCCAAATCCTCCATCTCGTTGAAAACAGGGTAGCTGCACGTGTGTTTAATCAGGGCAGCCAACACTATGGTCAGCACTATTGAGAACATTGGCTGTGACATTCCTGCTGCCAAGCCCACTGTCACTTGGAAATAACCTGTTGCCAGAAAATGGAGCACAGACAGCACTTGCACAAGAGGGGGGATCCCAGTGGGATGATGGAAAGATGATATCAGGTTAGGCTCCAATTGGGCACACAGCTCTGTGATTGTGGCCCTGTCCAGTCTATAGGTGAGGATAATGTGCCTGACCTCCATTGTTGCCAAGTCCACCAGGCGTCTGTACACTTAGGATGTCTCCATCTTCGTATTCATCCACAGCGGTTGCAATCTATGGGGTAAAATAGTGAGCAGCTGGTCATTATCTGTACATTGTAACCACTTCAGTTCAATGCACATTGTGATTGTTACAATATTGAGGTGAAATATGTTCAGAATGTGAAAATGTGAACTGTGACGCAGTTAGGATCCATGGCGTCCTTCCCTAGAAATGGCATCCACCTGTCCAGTATGGAGGGACAGGTGGAATTGAGGTAATTCCGCTGACTTTGTGCGCCGGTGCGGGAGACGGTCGGGAACTGCCATGCAAATCCTCATTGGTTATCATTGGGCCCTAGGGAATACAGTGGCCAATAGTGATCTACGCCGGCGGTGACAGTACGCACCGCCGCGGATGTCACCGCCATTTTCTATCTGTTCACTCATTTGCTACCTGCCCTTCAACAGTAGAGGACCTACACTGCATGTGCTGCTGTGACCTGTGTCTGGAACCTACCATGGCGCATGTGACTGGGGAAAGGGCCTCTGCCTTCACCTCAGTGGAGTTGGAGCGATTAGTGGATGGGGTCCTACCTCAGTACCGATTACTGTATGGGCCTCCAGACCAACAGGTGAGTACACTGTGAGCACGATGCATGGGGCATGATTGCATAGAGTGCTGTGTGTGAATGCCTTGTGTAGGGGGGTGGTGGATGGGCCCAGGGCAGCATGCAGCTTGTATGCTGGGTCACATCTGTGCTAATGGGGATGAGAAGGGGCATGGTGGGCCATGAGTGTAATAGACAGGACGGTCTGACTAATACCTTTCCCTGTGTGTACATCTCTGTAGGTAAGCGCCGATCAAAAGAAGGGTATATGGCATGCCATCATCAAGGACGTGTGGACCCTGGGGTTTATGGTAGGCGGAGCACCCACCGTCGCAAACAGTGGGAGGACCCGAGATGCTGGGCACGGAAGACTGCGGAGGCCCAGCTGGGGATGGCCTCCCAACGAGGATGGGGTGCCCGTTGAACCCTGACCTCCCTGATGGCCCGCATACTGGCAGTGGCCTATCCGGAGCTGGATGGGCAATTGGGGGCATCACAGCAGCAACCAGTGGGTGAGTACAGTGCCCTTCATTTCTACTTACGCCTGGTGGGGTGGTATCAGGGTGGGGGATGTGTGTCTGTGGGTGCCCCTAGCCCAGGCCTGACATAGCAGAGTAGGTCCCATGTTGGCCTGTGTTCTGATGTGAAATTCCTTCAACCTAGCTAGTAGGCATCCACTATTAGGCAGGGGGGTGTGGGTCTCAGGTATGTTGCAGTTGGTGGTATGTGTCCCTACCCATGGCCTGGTGACTAGCATTGTATATGGTAGTGTATTGCCTAGTTTGTAGGGCTGTTCCCTGTGTGTGAGTGTGTTGTGTGCACCAACAGTGGTGTTGGTGCTGCCATTGACCAAGTGTATCCTTTGTCTCCCCCCCCCTTTTTGTTTTGTCACTCTGTCCTTATGTGCATTGGCATCATCTGGCGAAGGAGCAGTGGCACCTGCGACGGAGGGAGCTGCATCCCACAGAACCCAGGAGGCGAAGTCCGCCGATGATGAGGGCACCAGTGGGACGGAGGGCAAGGAGAACACCATGGGGGAGACTGGAGGGACAGTTCAGAAACGGATACCTCTACTGATGGAAGTTCCCTGGTGGTGGCGGAAACCTCTGTGCCCACCCCAGCTACAGCTGCCACCCCCGTACCAGCACCGCCCTCCCAGCAATCCCTCAGCGAGTTGCCCGTGCCTGCTCACCCAGGAGGGTGGGCATCTCCTTCACCCCAGGCACCTCAGGCCCTGCCCCAGATAGCCCTTCTGCCCTGAGTGAGGAGGCTATTGACCTCCTGCAATCCATCTCTGTTGGGCAGTCCTATGCATTTCTGGAAGGCATTCACACTGGCTTGGTGGCCCAACAGAGATCAATCCAGGCTCTGGACTCCTCTCTGATGCAGCCACTGTCCCGGTTTCCACCCTCCAACTTCGTCTACCCAATCCCATTCCCCTGAAACCCAACCTATCCCAAGCACACAGCCAGACCAGCATGCACACAGGACAACACACAAGAGTGGTACAGGCAAACACAAGCACCACACTTCATCCCACAGGCACTCAGACAAACACCATCCAGATGCAGACATACCAACATCCACTGCCTCCAATGGGGCCCCCTCCTCCTCATCTTCCACCTCCCTCCTGGTTGCGTCTTCACTCACACCTGCATGCACAACATCCTCATCCACTACCCCCATCACCAGCACACCTATCAGAACACAGACCTCATTGGCAGTCACCACCCACACATCCATGCACACTTCCCCTGTGTCCTCTGCCACTGTGTCTGTGCCCCCTCCCCCCAAAGTACACAAACACATGCACTCAGACACCCAACAGCCATCCACCTCACAATAGCATACAGCCCATGCACCTGCACCCAAACACAGCAGATTGACACCTCCTACAACCACTCCCTCTTCCTCCACTCCCAAACCTTCCCCTCTTCTCACCCCAATGTCCTTAAGAAGCTTTTCCTCTCTACCACTGACCTCTTCCCTACCCCTCCCCCGCCCTTCATGTCAGGCCAGGGTGGTCAAAAGCCAGGCAAACACCTCAGCCACCCAGTCAATGGGCACAGTAGTGTCCCCACCAACTCCGGGTGGGAAAGGATCCCGCCCACCAGCCAGCCAGACGGAAAGGGTGCATGCCCCAAGTGCTGCAGGAAGGAAGGGCAAGGAGCGAGCCCCAGATGCTGCAGGAAGAAAGGGCAAGGGGCCTGCACCAGCAGGCAATAAGTACAAGAGTCCTGGTGCTCGGACTCAGTCGGAGATCCCACCACCAACCATGGTGATGCAGCCATCCGAGGCTGCAGGCGTGGGCAGGATCTTCCCCCCACAACCACCACCACCAGCTCCACCAGCAGCACCACTGCCACCAGCAGTGGGCAGCCGTCCGAGGCTGCATGGGATGGGCTGGAGCCTCCCCCCACCACCAACAGCAGCAGCTGCAGCAGCACCACTGCCACCACTGAGCAGCCGTCACCTACGGCAGACATTCTGTAGACCTGCATCCATGGGCTGTTGTGCAGCCTACCCCCTGCAAATCCAGTGGGTATGACACCCAGCTGAGAGACTGACCTTGCACGCCCCAAGATCTCCATCACAGGGCACGATGCCCCCTCCAGAACCAGTGGAGACACCTTCCAATCACCCCAGGGCACCATGCCCACTCCTTTGCCAGTGGGCAAGTCACCCACTTTAGAGACTGTGGCCTTGCACTCCCCAGGACAAAGCACAGGGCACGATGACCCCTCCTGTGCCAGTGGGCAAGTCACCCATTTGAGAGACTGTGACCTTGCACTCCCCAGGACAAAGAGCAATGGGCATGTTGCCCCTTCCAGGACCAGTGGTGTTGTTCCATCTGCCGGCTGAGGTGCCCCTCCTTCCCTGTCCCCCTGAGGTGCCTGCCTATTTTCCAAATTATGCCCCTGCAGTGTTCTCTCCGTGTTGGTGCAGGAGTGAAGTGGGGCCTTGGACTTTGTAATGTGGCCCTGTGGCCCACGGACATTGAGGACTGGGCAGTGTCCCTTCATTTGTAAATATGTATATACTTTTTGATTTGGATGCATGTATTGCTACTATTTTATCTTATTACACTCTTTTTAGTCTATAGTAGTTGTCCGTGCATTATTCCTGAGGGGTATGGGGTATATATGTTATATTACTGCAGCTGTATGTGTGTATGATGTATGGTGTTGAGGGTGGTGGTGTTGCACGTGTGTCATTCTCTTTTTCTTCCCCCCTCTCCTGTGTGCTAGGCGGCTGTACTCACTGTGGTCGTCTTTGCCGTCGTTGGTGTTCGTAGTGGAGCAGCACGTAGAAGATAATTGGGAAGATATGCAGCTCGGGCTTCATGGCGGCGTGGTTCTTCCCAGAGTCTCCACAGGTGAGTTGTTTCCCTTCTGTGCAGTGTTTCCGCCAGGCTTTTGATGTTGTTGGTACCGCCCCGGAAAAGGTGGCAGATTGGACTGCTTTAATACAGTGGGCGGAACATTGTCTTCCGCCTGCTTGTAGGCGGTTACCGCCATGGTGCCTGTTGATTCCACCCTGGCGGTCTGTGTGTTAAAAAGGCTGTCTGTCTGAGCTGTTCCGGCATGGTCATAATTTTCCGATATTTACCGCCAGCCTGTTACCGGTATTACCGCACCTTTATCACAACCGCCAGGGTTGTAATGAGGGCCAAAGTGTTTAAAACATGGCTAAAATAGGTATACAACAGAGTCAAGCCTGTCCATGTGTGGACATTTGCAGATACAGATTCAAGCACCTGCTGCTTCAGGGGGTGGGGGTCTGTGTGTCACATCAACATAACAATACACACTTCAACACGCGTGTTCATGAAACCTAGAGTTCCTTAAGCGTAACCTGGCCATGATTTGGTAGATGTCCAGCTTTATGCCCTGGTCCGATATCATAGTAAATCAGTTAACAACAGACTATTTGCAGATGTCCAAAGTGCAAGGGGTATGCACAGGGCACATCAGAGCTGGATGGAAGAGACAACAGGGCTGTGGGATGAAGCGATCTGTCAAGGCTATATGACACACATTCTCAGAGTTGGAAAGAGCACATGATTCACAGATCACCAACCTGTCCCCAATGCAATTCCTATATTAATCAGTGGACAGAGGCCCAGTGAGCAGCATATTGGCAGTGAGGCATGATTTAGCAACATCACATGCTGTGCAGGGGTACAGGATGTGGGCACAATGTCACTCTTGCATTGCAAAAGGGAATCAATACCAGACAAGATTTCGACTTTTGCTGTGAGTAACAACAGACAAGCCTCCGACTCTGCACGCTGAGCAGACAGACCTAAACAAAACACCATCGCTGACAAATCACATGCATCACAGTACATTTTGTACCCTACACCAAATGCCAGTGGTTGGCTATGTGCAGAGTTGAGGGGCATTGTGAGTCATTACCTGGCTGCAGAATGACAGTACAACAATGCCAGACGTGGTCAGAGATCACTGTGCAAACACAGAAAAAGCTCAAATAGTGATCAACTCACACATACAACATGCACCTGGAGCTCCTGCTGTCATGCAATCACATGATACACATTTTATGGCAAGAGTTGCCCGGGGGTGGCTGTCATGACACCTCACCTAGTCATGTGCATCCAGCATAATATGGGCCAGGGGACACCCAAATACACACACACCACATTGTCTCAGGACTCCAAACCTGTAACTTGACATAGGTACGTGCCCATGGACTCAACAATTATTGCACGCTGTCAGCCACTGCAGGGCTCTGAGGACACAATCTGACAAAGTGCCCCTAAGCCTAGGCTGACTAAAGCTAAGATGAGTAGAGGTACAGAGAAAATTGTGCACTTACCTGCTCCTCTGGTGTACCATAGAGCTGTTCATACAGGTGTAGGACCTCATCCACCAGCTTCTCAAGATATCTGGCAAGAAGACAGGAGCCCTATCACCTGTTGGACGAGGCATGATTGCTCCCAGAGGCGGTACACAGCAGCTCAGGCAGCGGAGTTCTTGCTGGCAGCAGTGTCAGGAATCAAGTGAGGGATTCAGCTGAAGATGGTGGTCAAATCCACCACATACGCAACCGTCACACTGGCAGACATTGCCACAGGCCCAAGACCGCCACAGGCAGCAATGTTATCCAATGGCAATGTCCACTGCAATGGCAGCCGCCTACCGCCATGATGACTTCCAGTAGCGGTCGCACACAGTTTCTAATGTCCAGTGGAATAGGTCAGGCAGCTGCCATTTTAGAGGCATACATTGAAATGTAACACACCTTTAGATGCTTAACAAGTTTGAAAAGTGATTTCTTGGCAAACTTTGTGTGCTGGCCTTGCCCTGTTTTGTAGGTCAATCTTTTCAGTGTGCATATTGTTATGTGGTCCAGCACATATGACAATATAATTGAGGGAAGAGCCACCACCATCTCCCCTGCAGGCATTTCAGGATTTTAGGCATTGAATCACATTCAGAGTTGCAATTTTGATGCACATATTGTTGCTGTCCAGATAGAGGATGTCTACACATATGTTTAAATGTGAGGGGGTAATGTGTTACACAAAGGAGACAATGCCAGTCTTGATGAGTGCTGTGTATCATGTTTTCAGTGACTCACATGACGTGTCACAATTCGTATATGACATGTATAATGTAATATGCAAGATACACAATGAAAGATGGCCACAACTTCCCTTTTTCCAATATAGTTACCCTGGGAGGAGAAGGATCAGACAACCTCCTGTGTACTGTCCACTAGCAGACTTGCAGGCCATGGAGGACAGACATGCCATTCAGATTTACTGCCTGGATAGACAGACAATCGTGGATCTCTGATGTTAGTTGGAGCCAGATCTGATGCCAGACATCTGTCATCCAAATAGCATACCACCCATTGAATAAGTCATGTCAGTGTTGCACTTCCTGGCCATAGGGTCCTTCCAAAATACAGTGGACCTAACTGCTGGGATGTCTCAGCCTATGTTCATTCTGGTCTTGAAGTAGGTTTTCTCAGCAATGTTGAAACACCTGGACAGCTACATCCACTTTCCTCAACGTGAGGATTTTGCCCATCTGAAGGCAGAGTTCTATGGTTTTGCGCCCATCCCACATGTTGTGGGAGCCATCAATGGTACCCATGTAGCCTTGGTTCCACTGCATGGCAATGAAAAGGTCTGTCATAAAAGGAAGAACTACCATTCCATCAATATCCAAGTAGTTTGTCTGGCGGACCTCTACATTTCCCAAGTCTATAACCGGTCCCAGGCTTCAGTCCATGATGCCGTCATCATGCGAAACAGCGCAATTTCACAGCTAATGATAAAACTGTACCGAGAGGGGGGTTGGCTGGTTGGTAAGTAACATATGTTGGGTGTGTTTATATGCTATGTCTACTGCTAGTGAGACGATGCTTTGGACTCATGGTCGCCTTCTCCTACATGGTACGCTGCTTATCCAGAGCGCCCCTGGTTGTTGACACCGGTGAAGAATACAACTATGCCTGGGGAAGTCCACTTCCACAAGGCACATGGAAGAACATGGCATGTCGTGGAGTGGCTTTTGGGCTTCTGAAAGCAAGGTTCTAAGCCATTGACAAGAAGGATGAAGCCCTCCTCCACTCGCCCACAAAAGTGTGTAAGATCATTGTGGCCTGCTACATGCTTCACAACCTTGCCCTGAGGAGAAACATCCTACACATCCCTGATGACGGGGAGCTAGCAGTGCCACCGGGTGAGGCTCCTGAAATGCCAAGTGAAGATGACAGTGATGAGGATGAAGGTAGAGATGTGGGCAGATCTCAGCAATCAATACTTAATTTGAGTGTAAGTATGAGATGCTATTTGATTAGTGTAACTGCATCAGGTACCGTAAGGGTCACTATATGTTAGGAAGGGTATCTCTGTCACCAGGAGACAGGGCATCTCATGCTATGCATCATACAGACCTGGCTTGCTGGCTATATCCAGCTTGAAGATGTGACTCTCTTGAGGCTCTCCATTGTTTGGGGTGGTTACATTGCACTGTCAGTGAAATGACTGAACTTTGAGATGAGTTTTGTGTCTTATGTATGCCTTTACCTGCCTAAACTCCCTGTGTGTCACTTATTACTTCCAGGTGTCTTCACCATGCCATCCTCATGTGGACATTTCAGAGGTGTGTCATTGGCAGGTGACTGTTGCTGGTCTGACATGTGAAGTGGACATGGATTGATCCAGGTACTGTTGCTTGTAGATTTAGGGTGTATGAGCCCTATGGCCAGACTGCCTGGATAGTGAGAGGGCAGGAATCTGAGCTACACAATAGACCTGTTTGCCGTCGTGTGTTGGTCTAATGGTCTTATGTGTGTGATAATGTGGCTTGGTAACATGTCATCCTGTGCAATCCATTCCTCTACCTCCACAGTGTGATGACATTGATCCTGTATGACCTTTTAATAGCTGTCTATGTGCTTCCTCATTGCAGGCCATTTTGCCTGTGCCACAAAACTGAAACAGGTTTGTGACATTCCACCAGGGGCTTGCTCATTGTTATGGGAAGGGCCTGGGCTCAGGCTCTGTTGTACTGCCCTCTGTCTGTGCCATGGAGTATGGTATGTTGGCAGACCTGGTTTTGGTATGTGATGAGGGTCAAATTGAAGACAAAATCCCAAACTCGCTTCGCCTAAACTTCGGGACACAGGCTTACAGGCCCTTTCTGGTGTGGTTTGGTGCATATTGATAATTGGATATCTGGCCTGACTCCATATGGCTGGGACGTTCTTGGCTATGGTGTTGGAGACATTCTTCACAACTCATGTGCAATACAGTACAATAAAACGTTTGATATGGCCAGAGAACTGTGACATAATGTTGTTAGTCATCCACAGCATGACACTACCTGAGACATCTCCCTTCCTCCATTGTCTCCTAATGTCTAGAGCATGTACATTACGTGTGATTAGCTTTCAACATTCCAGACAGATAACAAATAGAGGCAGTAGGCTGTTTTTAGTGATGGGTTTGTTTATTTACACCCAAACAAAAATGAATAGTGCTACTGGATAAAAAACTGTACTTCAAGTGAAGGGATCAGTCATGGTGGATGTAATCAATAGAGTAGAGGCTGCAACATTTGGGGTGCAGTGTCCTACTAGCATGGAATATGGAAAGTGGTTACGGAACAGTCAACAGTGAGTCCATGGTGCACAAAGAAGTGACATCAGGAAGTCGTCACTTGCTGGCAGTGGTTGGTGTCTTGCCATCCACACCTCCTGGATGCTTGGCTGGACATCTCTGCTTGCAGGGGGGCTCAGTAACTACAGAGGCAGGTATGTCTGAGGTAGTTGTTTGCCCTGGCAGGGCCTCCCTTTCAGTGATTCGCATCATTGAAGGGCCTGGTGTGGATGCTCCAAAGGAAGGGGTGTGATGTTGTTACCTATCCCTGCTCATGGTACTATTCATGTCCCTCTGAACCCCTATTAGAGAGACCATGTTTGAATTGTCGGAAGACAGTGCTGATGGTATCCTAGCCAGGGGCATAACCAGCAGCCTCTTGCTACTGGGCCACACCATCCATCCCATGTACCCTACCCCCACATGCCGTGCCCTTTGTGCAGCCTGCCCCCTTCCACTGGTTCCAGGTCTATCATTGTCAGGATTGACAGATTGAGGCTCTGGAACCTGGACTGGGTGGCACAAGATGTAGGAGACTGTTGTATGGACAGAGGCCTGGGGATGACTGGCTGCCTGCAATATGGAGGCCATGGGGCTCGAAGGTGTTGATGTGGTCAGACTAACCAGTGTCATCTCCCCGGGTTGGCCGGATTGGCCAGAACTGTCCTCCACATCCAGAGGTCCAGGAGTGTTTCCTTCACAGAGGACTTCATCCACTGAGGTAGTAGCAGTTTCTTCTGTGGTGTTGGTGTTAGTATTCCCAGTTGCAGTGGCAGCACAGCCTGTTTATGTGGAGAGATTATGTTAGTTGTTGTATTGTGACATCTACCTCCAATAGTTGACAATGAAATTGGGCTACAGCCATGTTTACATTATAGTTGCTGATTTCCCTCATGTGACAGATGCACATATTGTCATTTGTAATGAGGTGACATTGAAGCCACATACCTATTCCTGTTCAGTGACTTAACCTCAGACTGTCTGGAGTCTTTAGCTGTTGGAGGGATGGTAATGGACTCATGTGTTGCCAGCAGTGGAGGCAAGACATTGGCTTGGCAGGATGTTGTTTGAGTCATTTTGTAAGCTATTTGTTTGTCATGCAGGCATTGTCAGGACCTTGAATGACGTGTGATAGTTGTCATCCTGTGGTAAGTGCATTGTGGAGGTGAGTGCTGCCAATGGCATACAGCAGACACATTTTGGGGGCTTTGATCTTTGTAGGAAGTGCCTAACAGACAATTTCAGCTGTCATTCCTGTCTACACTATTGTCATCTTGGCATGTCAGCTCTAGATGGATCTGGGTGTGTTGCCAAATCACAAGGTGTACATAACACAATTCACAGTTCGCATTGTCCATCCTCTGAGATGTGTGGACTTACATAACAAGTATACCTACAGGGATAATTGACTTTCTGTAGAGTGGTTTAAGTAATTGGATTTGGTAGACAGAGACTCCTGGCCTCAGCAGTCATGTGACTCCGTGTACAACATGCAGTGTTTCTGTTAGACTCACCCAGGTGTGTACACGTCATGAGTGTGATTGCATGTAAAGGTATTTTTACAGTTGTACAGTGTACTGTTGCTTGGATTGAGAGTAAGGGATCCTCCTATGAGTGCTAACAATTTCAAACCTTGTAGTTCACACACTGTAGAGTTATTCTCCTTTAAGGGGAGTACAGTTGTGTGGATGACTAGACAGAGAATGGTCATGGTAGCAGAGTACCCAGTTGTGCAGAGTGTAGGGAGAGTCCCAGTGCCTCCTGGTCTTAGCGGTTCTGTCATTGCCTGTACTACACACACACGATACAGTTGTGATCCCACTAGGTGAGTACAGCTGTATGATTGACTACATGGAGAATGGTCATGGTAGCAGAGCACACAGTTGTGGCAGAGTGTAGGGAGAGTCCCTGTGCTTCCAGGCCTTAGGAGTCCAGTCAATACCTGTACTACACATACACTATATTGATATCATTCTCTCAGGTGGTTACACTCCAATGGGGATTTGACGAACAAGGCAATTTTGATTATGCTATGCTCTTCTGGTTTTCGTGCTGCAGTACAGTGCCTGCTGTGAGTTGTAGTGCTGTCAAACCCTATACTACACCTACTACACAAAGATATTGTTTTACAAGGTGAGTTTATTTGATATGTTGGAGGCCAGACACTGACCACCGTCAGTCTTCAGGACCGCAAGCTGGTGCCTGGACACCATGGTACGAACCTTCTCCCTGAGGTCATTCCATCTCTTCCTGATGTTGTCCCTTGTGTGCGAATAGCTGCCTACAGAGTTTACTCTGTTGACTATCCCTTGCCACATTTTCATTTTCCTAGCAATAGTCGTTTGCTGGACTTGGGCTCCAAATAGTTGTGGCTCTGCTCTGTTTATTTCATCCATCGTGATTCTTAACTCGTCATCTGTGAAACGGGGTGGTTCTATGGTGCCATGGTGGTGGAAATGAACATGAAAAATAGATTTACTGATTAAGTGCTGTGTAATGAGGAGGTGATGGGGATTAAAAAGAGTGTAATGGTGTAAATATGTGTGGTGGGTGTGTGTTCATGATGTGGAATATGTGCTTAGTACAAGCTAGAAGGGTGCCTAATCCTTGGTTTTTGATGTTTTAGGGCAGTGCTCTGGCTTGTGTTCGGTGTGGAGATGCAAAGGATTGTGGAGTGTGAAGGGATGTGTTTTATAGTGTGGTTTGTAGGTGTGTCGAGTGGGTGGATGTGTCAGCTGTGTTGTTTTCAAATGCAGCCAATGTGGTGTTGTGTATTCTGTGGTGACCGTCCACCGCCACGCTTCTCACTGCCATTGGAACACCGCCATGGCACTTACCACATTGTCAGTGCTCAGATACTTGCACATCATACACTGAACTGGCAGAGGGATTTACATGAGTGCAGTCAGTACTTACCTCCTTGTGGCTGCTGTGCTGCCCTCAAATGCACATCCAATCCAGGGTAGGCTACCACCAAATGCAGGCCATTAAGGGGATTTTTGTGCTGTAGTACAGATGGTGTTTGGTTGACGGGCTGGCTGTGCTGGTTGGCCCACCTATTTCCTGCCCTCCAGAGTTCTGGCTGGTCGGAATTTTGGCTGGGTTTTGGCAGGCCTGCCAGTGTAACTCATAAAATGGCAGTCTGTATGAGCACCAATATGGCGGTCTTTTGATGGCGCCAGCATGGCGGTATGTAGTCCGGCCACCAGCCTCATAATGAGGCCTATAGTCTACATCAGTGGCCATCAGGGAAGTGGCCGATTGTAGCCATCTAGGATGCAATTTGGGATGCTGGCCTTTGTGACAGCCTCTAAGACTGGGATGGAAGTAAAAACAATTATCATTTCCCTCGAGCCAGTGTTTTTTTCTTTATGACAGCCATCTAAATTGCAGTCAGAATTTTTTGAGTGGATGCAAAACAAATTTCTTCATTGGAATACATATGTGATTTATATGCAATCAGCACTGTGTCATCCTCATTAAATATGACATAGGTAGCACCCAGTATTATATGGATGACCAAATTAGTTTTATTCACACATGCATGGTAATATTGTTATGTAAGCATGGCAGTGTGTAATGATCTGAGAATTTGTGCATGTTTTGGTGTCCAATGATTACTTCAAAAGTCTTGACAAATTAAATTATATAAAGGATTGATGCGTTGTACATAATCTAGAATGTGTGTTCTGCTAAAATAAAAAAATCCTAACAAGGATTGTAGTTGTTTTAATAGTTGTTGGTGGTTGTAATTGGGCATACTTCTCTAGGGAGTGTGGTGCCAGGCTCTTCCCCTCATTTGCCAACTTATATCCTAGAAACAGGGCACAGAGAAAATTATCAACCTACAACAATGCGTCTGGATCAGTATCATGCAATATCGATGTTACACGGGCCACAAACAGTCCAGTACAGTTGTTATACATTTGAGGGGGCCAACAAAAATGGTGTTGAGAGCTGAACACAGAAATAGTGGTTAGATGCCTGCTTTCAGGTGCTATGTTTTGGCAGAAAATAAATTTTTTAATATCCAGGGTTGTTCTGTATTTTTTACGGACAATTGTGTTCATTAAAGCTTTAATGTGTGAATTATTTATTGCAAGTGTGCATGCATAACTGTTTTATTGTCTATAATCTAAGACTATTCTATGGGAGTGATTCGCTTAGCTACTGGACAATATGGGCTATTCATGAGAGATATGCAGAGTTTAATTACTCCCTGGTACTTGGGTTGTGACAGAATCTCTCTCACTGGTACTTTTGCATCATGTTCAATTGGGGATGGTAGTTGCACTTGCAGGATTGACCTTATGCGTTCTCTGTGATGAGACAAGTCCTTCTCCCAGCCTACATAATTGTGGTTTAACGTAGGGGCTTGTGCAAGGGCCCATTCTGTAACGCAGGGTTGTTTTACTTCTTCAGGAACAAAGATCGAGAAAGATGGTTATTATTACATCTTACCCTTGTGGGAGAGTTCTAACAAACTCTGGTGGCCACTCCCTTTACAGCCAGGAGAATTTCATAACTAAGGTGGTCATTCTGACCCCGGCGGTAAAATGCACTTACCGCCGGTCAGAAGACCGCCATAACACCGCCGCGGCCGCGGAAACCCGCCACGGTCATTCTGACCCGCAGAAGGCAAACCTCCGAAAATCCGACAGCCACAACCGACCGCCAGACCAGCGGTCGGCGGAAAGGTGGAGGTGACCAAACCTCCACCGCCACGCCAACAGAAATACGCCCATGCCATTACGACCCACGAATCCACGCGGCGGTCATTCAAACGCGGTATTCCATTGGCGGGACACACCGCCGCGCTCAGAATACACACAAACGAACAAAACTCAGCCACATTGGACGATTTGAATCCCACACACCTGATACACATACACACACCACTCCCACACACACAATACAATATAAAACACCCACCCACATCACCCACAAACCCCTACGCAAAAAAATTCTGAAAGAAGGCCAGAGCGAGACACCAGCATCCACAAACTAACAGCCACAGCCACTCAACACCATCACCCACACACTATCCACACACAAAACAACACACACCACCACACTCAACTCACTTAAATACACATACTCCACCCCACACATCATACACACCACCCCATGGCACCCCAAAGACAACCCCGCTTCACAGACGAAGAACTCAGGGTCATGGTGGAGGAAATCGTTCGGGTAGAGCCCCAGCTGTTCGGCACACAGATACAATACACCAGCATTGCCCGGAGGACGGAGCTATGGCAGAGGATTGTCGACAGGGTCAACGCAGTGGGACAGCACCCCAGAAATCGGGAAGACATCAGGAAGCGATGGAACGACCTACGGGGGAAGGTGCGTTCCATGGTATCCAGGCACAACATCGCCGTGCAGAAGACTGGCGGAGGACCCCCACCTCAACCCCCACAATTCACATCATGGGAGGAGGAAGTCTTGAACATCCTGCATCCTGACGGCCTCGCAGGAGTCGGCGGAGGAATGGATACTGGTAAGTTGAAGCTTCAATACTGCTTCCCCCCCACCTGCATGCCAAATCATACCCCAACCCTCACCCCCATCCTCGAACCCCACCCTCACCCCCACCACCATCCTCACCCCCACCCTCACCCCCATCACCCTCACCCCCACCACCATCCTCACCCCCACCCCCAGCACACCTATTCCCCGCCAATGTCTCAGCATCACAACCCACACATCCCAAAACCTAGGCCTGCATGCGTCCACTAAGCATGGACACCCATCACCAAAGCATGCCCAATGCATATACACATCCCCCCCACAAGCCACCCTCACCAAAGCCCCCACACATGAATGCCAGCACTTGGGGACACGAGAACCCATAGATACACCCATATGCCACACATTGAAACTATAACCATACCTCTATACCCCTGCAGGACCCGACCGTCAACACACCGCGGCGGAGGGGCCAGAATTCTCCACACCCCCCACCCAAGAGGCCGTCAGCGATGACAGCAGCTCTGTCGACCTGGACACCGATGACCAGCCCGGACCATCGGGGACCTCTGGACAGTCGGTTCCCCTCACACAGGCCCAGGCCACTACAGACCCAAACCCCTCTGGGAACACCAGCACAGCTCCCACCCAGCGGGCCCATGCCTCTGTCTCCAGGGCGCGTCAATCTGCGGTGTGTCTACCACTACAGGGCACCCAGGATAACCCACCACCCCAACAACAACAGGGACCTGGGGGCAGTGGTAGTGGGCACACCGGCCAGGGGGCAGAGGCCCAGGGAAACAGGGCAACTCGGAGGGCAGCTGTGCGACAGGGGGGGGAGGAGAGGCCCAGGGAACCCACTCTCCACGAGGTCCTCACCACCATCATGGGAGCATACAACCGCTCCCAGGAGACGATGGCGACGGTACTGGCCCGGTTCCAGGAGATCCAGGTACTGCAGGAGGAACACTATCGGGGGTACATGGAGGACATCAGAGCCATCAACACCACCCTGGTTACCATGGTAGGGCTGCTGCAGGACCTCGTCAACACCAGGGCGGACACTCAACAACACCCAAGGGCCCCTGCCACTAGCCTGGACCAAGAACAGCCAACCACCTCCGCCGGCGCTAGTGGACAGGAGGCCCCCGCACAGCAGCAGCCCACCAGACCCCCACCTCCTGCAGGAGAAGAACCACCCCGCAAGAGGGCCCTGAGATCTCGCAAGAAGACAGAGTAGGATGTCAAGACCCCCGCCAGCAATGGATACCACCTGATGTCATCCCACTGTCCCACATTGTCACCCTCTCCATCCTTGAACTGCCCATGCTCCATCTCTCCACAGGCCTCTGGACAATGCACCTGTGTGACTGTTACTCTGGACTCTGCCATGGACATTCCTTCACCATAGCCCCCACCCACTTGAAACCACCCATCCCATTTTGAGCACTTAAATAAACACCTATTTTGCACCAAAATATCTGGAGTCTGGCTGTGATTTCAATATATTGTAATTGACATGACAGTGCAAATATGTCCTTGTACATGGTGAAGTCAACAAACAGCTGCCACAAAGCTGTAGTCCATGGGGAAACGAAGCACAGGACTCGTAGTGGGGACCCCAGATCTGAAATAGGGAGGGAAAAGCCAAAACTCAGTCATCATACACTGGGGCAAATAGACAGGCAGCAGAGATGCAGGAGAGTAGTTAACATTTACTAAATTATCTTTGAAATGTTACCTGTGTCCTATTGGAAGTACTGTTCAATGATTCTGTCCCTGTTGTCTGTTTCAGCCCCGTCGTCTTCCTCCTCGTCACTCTCCTCAGGTTCCACCGCTGCCACATCACCACCGTCTCGACCATCCTCCTGCAGGAAAGGCACCTGGCGGCGCAAAGCCAGGTTGTGAAGCATGCAGCAGGCCACGATGATGTGACACACCTTCTTAGGTGAGTACATTAGGGATCCACCTGTCATATGCAGGCACCTAAACCTGGCCTTTAGGAGGCCAAAGGTGCGTTCGATCACCCTCCTAGTACGCCCATGGGCCTCATTGTACCGTTCCTCTGCCCTGGTCCGGGGATTCCTTACTGGGGTCAGTAGCCACGACAGGTTGGGGTACCCAGAGTCCCCCACTAGCCATACACGGTGTCTCTGTAGCAGTTCCATCACGTAAGGGATGCTGCTATTCCTGAGGATGTAGGCGTCATGCACTGACCCTGGGAATTTGGCATTTACATGCGAGATGTACTGGTCAGCCAAACACACCACCTGGATGTTCATTGAATGGTAATTTTTTCTGTTCCTGAACACCTGCTCCCTGTCTCTTGGGGGAACCAAAGCCACATGGGTCCCATCAATGGCACCAATTACGTTGGGAATATGTCCAAGGGCGTAGAAATCACCCTTCACTGTAGCCAATTCGCCCACCTCAGGGAAAATGATGTAGCTCCTCACGGATTTCATCAGGGCAGACAACACTCTGGATAACACCTTCGAAAACATGGGCTGAGACATCCCAGAAGCAATTCCCACTGTTGTCTGAAATGACCCACTTGCCAAGAAATGGAGTACTGACATGACCTGCACCAGAGGGGGAATCCCTGTGGGTTGGCGGATGGGGGACATCAGGTCGGGCTCCAGCTGGGCACACAGTTCATGGATAGTGGCACGGTTAAGACGGTAGGTCAGGATAATGTGGCGTTCTTCCATTGTCGACAGGTCCACCAGCGGTCGGTACACGGGAGGATTCATCCGTCTCCTCGCCCAACCCAGCGGACGGTGCCTAGGAAGGACAACATGGAGCACACAGTCAAGCAACCCACAGGTACGTACTCACAGCTAGCACAGTAAACGATTCTCTATGCAGTGAATGGCGTGTCTGAGTGGCTATGCAAGGCCTAGGCCTGTGTGACGCAGTTGAAATTGAGCCATGTGGGCCCTGGAAATGGCGGCTGCCTGACCTGTGAAGTGTGACAATGGGATGTGAGGTCAATGCGCTGGCGTGGCACACCGCGGCGGGCGGCGGGCGAAGACCGCGGCGCGAAGCCGCATTGGTTAACATTGAAGCCTATGGGTTTCAGGAGCCAATGGCGAAGGGCGCCGGTGGTGGCGGGACGCACCGCCGCGGTACGCACCGCCGCGGACGTGACCGCCATTTTCTATCTACTTATCCACTTGCGACTTGAACTTTCACAGGAGAGGACCTATACTGCAAGTGTTGCTGTGACCTCGGTCTGGAAGGGACAATGGCTGCTACGCCTGGGGAAAGGGCCCCTGCCTTCACTGGAGAGGAGTTGGAGAAACTTGTGGATGGGGTCCTCCCCCAGTATGCGCTACTCTACGGTTCTCCAGACCAACAAGTGAGTTTAATTCAATCTGGATTTGGGGCCACTGGCTGGCTTGGGGGCCTGGCGGGGGGCCTGGCGGGGATGGGGGGCATGTTGGGCCTGGCGGGGGGCCTGGCGGGGATGGGGGGCATGTTGGGCCTGGCGGGGGGCATGGCGGGGGGCCTGGCGGGGATGGGGGGCATGTTGGGCATGGCGGGGGCCTGGCGGGGATGGGGGGCATGGTGGGCCTGGCGGGGGGCCTGGCGGGGATGGGGGGCATGTTGGGTCTGGCGGGGGGCATGGCGGGGGGCCTGGCGGGGATGGGGGGCATGTTGGGCATGGCGGGGGGCCTTGCGGGGATGGGGGGCATGGTGGGCCTGGCGGGGGGCCTGGCGGGGATGGGGGGCATGTTGGGCCTGGCGGGGGGCATGGCGGTGGGCCTGGCGGGGATGGGGGGCATGTTGGGCATGGCGGGGGCCTGGCGGGGATGGGGGGCATGGTGGGCCTGGCGGGGGGCCTGGCGGGGATGGGGGGCATGTTGGGTCTGGCGGGGGGCATGGCGGGGGGCCTGGCGGGGATGGGGGGCATATTGGGCATGGCGGGGGCCTTGCGGGGATGGGGGGCATGGTGGGCCTGGCGGGGGGCCTGGCGGGGATGGGGGGCATGTTGGGCCTGGCGGGGGGCATGGCGGGGGGCCTGGCGGGGATGGGGGGCATGTTGGGCATGGCGGGGGGCCTGGCGGGGATGGGGGGCATGGTGGGCCTGGCGGGGGGCCTGGCGGGGATGGGGGGCATGTTGGGTCTGGCGGGGGCATGGCGGGGGCCTGGCGGGGATGGGGGGCATGTTGGGCATGGCGGGGGCCTGGCGGGGATGGGGGGCATGGTGGGCCTGGCGGGGGGCCTGGCGGGGATGGGGGGCATGTTGGGCCTGGCGGGGGGCATGGCGGGGGGCCTGGCGGGGATGGGGGGCATGTTGGGCATGGCGGGGGGTCTGGCGGGGATGGGGGGCATGTTGGGCCACTGGCAAGGAAAATGCTGACAAACTTGAACGTGGTATTTCTCCCTCCCTGTACGTGTCACATAGGTCCGCGCCCATGAGAAGATCGGGATTTGGCGTGCCATCGCCAAGGAAGTCCGGACCCTGGGGGTCCACCATCGACGGGGCACCCACTGCCGCAAGAGGTGGGAGGACATCCGCCGCGGGACCAAGAAGACCGCCGAGTCTCTGCTGGGGATGGCCTCCCAACGTAGGCGGGGTGCCTGCCGTCAACTGAGCCCCCTGATGTTCCGGATCCTGGCGGTGGCCTACCCTGATTTGGATGGGCGCGTGAGGGCAGCACAGCAGACACAAGGGGGTGAGTCCAAGCATTATCTACTCTGTTGTCGCGCAGTGGAGGTGTCTGGGTGGGGGAGGAGGGCTGTGGGTCCCCCTAGGCCAGGGCGATATCTGTAGGCTGGGCACCCCCGTAAGCCCCTGTGTCCCCAGCCACCACCCTCAGTAGTTTGTCAGTACAGCCATCCCTGGGCCGTGTCATCCATGGGTGCAGTTGTCAACTCTAGGCGTGTAGGGCATGTTCCACGGAATGGGTAGCGGACCCCAAGTGCGCAACTTAGTGCAGGGGGCATCTGTGTCTGTCATGTCCGCTAACTGTACCGGAGATCCATGTAATCAATATCCCTTTATTTCTCTCTCCCCCCCCCTTTTTGTTTGTCTTTCTGTGCTTGTGTGCATCAGCATAATCAGGCGGAGGAGAAGTGGCATCGGGGCAGGAGGGAGCTGCATCTCACATGGCCCAGGAGGGCCATGCCACAGAGTCAGACTGGACCAGTGAGACGGAGGGCGAGGGGAGCTCCACGACGGGGACGACTGGACCCTGCAGCGACACGGACACGTCCTCGGAAGGGGGCTCCCTTGCGGGGGTGGAAACATCCGTGCCCCCCGCCATTACAGGTACAGCCGCCACCCAGCGCACCATCTCCGTTCTCCCAGCAGCCCCTCAGCGTTCGCCCCGTGCCCGCTCTGCCAGGAAGCCGGGCATCTCCTTCGCCCCAGGCACCTCAGGCCCTGCCCCTGTTACCCCCGCTGCCCTCAGTGAGGAGGTCATTGACCTCCTCCGAACGCTCATTGTTGGGCAGACTACCCTTTTGAATGCCATCCAGGGGGTGGAGAGGGAGGTTCATCGCAGCAATGCGTACCTGGAGGGCATTCATTCGGGTCAGGCTGCCCATCAGCGATCGTTCCAGGCTCTGGCCTCAGCACTGACGGCAGCCATTGTCCCTGTCTCCTGCCTGCCTCTACTAACTCCCTCCTCCCAGTCTCCTGTTCCTCTGCCTGTCCCACCCACACCATCAGACCAGCCTGCACACACCTCAACACCCAAGAGAAGCTCATCCAAACATAAGCACCACAGATCACGCAGACATTCACACACGCAACATTCCGATGCAGACATGCCAACAGTCACTACCACCTCTGTGACCCCCACCTCCTCGTCTCCCTCCTCCCTCCCTGTGACGTCTACACTCACACCTCCATTCACCTCACCATCAGCCAGTGTTTCCATCACCAGCACACCCTCCACTCCAGTCCGCACACGTGCAGTCACCACCCCCACTGCCATTTACACGTCCCCTGTGTCCTCTCCCACTGTGTCTGTCACCCCCTCTTCCACACCACACAAACGCAGCCACCCACCCACCCAACAGCCATCCACCTCACGACAGCCTATCCCTCCTGCACCTGCACCCAAAGACAGCAAACGTGACTCACCTACAACCACATCCTCTCCCTCCACTCCCAATCCCACTGTACCTACCACTCTCTATTGTCCCAAGAAGCTCTTCCTCGCCACTACTAACTTCTTTCCTGACCCTGAGCCCCCCCCCTCCTTCTCGTCGGGGTAAGAAGAGCACCTCAGCCACCACCAGCCCTGCAGCCCCCTTGACAAGGGTGCAGGGGTATTGGAGCCCGCCAGCCCGCATGTCTGGATCTTCGCCCAGCAGCAAGGGGACAGCCAGCCCACCCCCTGGGAAGAGGAGCAGAAGGCGGAAGGGGCGCCGCAGGAGCCCGCCTTCTACATCCCCCCCGGACACCACCCAGAGACAGTCACCAGCCACAGCTCCAAAGGGAGGAAAGGGCCACAGGCCCACGACTAAGGAGGGCAAGGGCAGCAAGTCGGAGAGGTCAGGCAGCAGGCCTGCTGCCCAGGAGGAGCCCACAACCCCCATAGCCGCTGCCCCGGGAGGAACCGGCACAGCTGCCCCGGGAGAGCCCACCACCCCCATAGCCGCTGCCCAGGGAGGACCCAGCCCAGCTGGCCAGGAGGGCCCCACCACCCACAGCCCAGGTGGGCATTGAAGGAGCACCATCCCCGCTGCCCAGGAGGGCACCACCAGGCAATGAGCAGTTGGCCATAAACCGGCCGCCGTCTCCAGAACCGCTGAACTGGGCCCCGCCGTCTCAAGAACCGCTGAACTGGGCCCCGCCGTCTCAAGAACCGCTCCGCTGGGCCCCGCCGTCTCAAGAACCGCTCCGCTGGGCCCCGCCGTCTCAAGAACCGCTGAACTGGGCCCTTCAAGGCAAGAACCACTGAACTGGGCCCCGCCGTCTCAAGAACCGCTGAACTGGGCCCCGCCGTCTCAAGAACCGCTGAACTGGGCCCCGCCATCTCAAGAACCGCTCCGCTGGGCCCCGCCGTCTCAAGAACCGCTGAACTGGGCCCTTCAAGGCAAGAACCGCTGAACTGGGCCCCGCCGTCTCAAGAACCGCTGAACTGGGCCCCGCCGTCTCAAGAACCGCTGAACTGGGCCCCGCCGTCTCAAGAACCGCTGAACTGGGCCCTTCAAGGCAAGGAGTGCTGAACTGGGCCCCGCCGTCTCAAGAACCGCTGAACTGGGCCCCGCCGTCTAAAGAACCGCTGAACTGGGCCCCGCCGTCTCAAGAACAGCTGAACTGGGCCCCGCCGTCTCAAGAACCGCTGAACTGGGCCCCGCCGTCTCAAGAACCGCTCCGCTGGGCCCCGCCGTCTCAAGAACCGCTGAACTGGGCCCTTCAAGGCAAGGAGCGCTGAACTGGGCCCCGCCGTCTCAAGAACCGCTGAACTGGGCCCCGCCGTCTCAAGAACCGCTGAACTGGGCCCCGCCGTCTCAAGAACCGCTCCGCTGGGCCCCGCCGTCTCAAGAATCGCTGAACTGGGCCCTTCAAGGCAAGGAGCGCTGAACTGGGCCCCGCCGTCTCAAGAACCGCTGAACTGGGCCCCGCCGTCTCAAGAACCGCTGAACTGGGCCCCGCCGTCTCAAGAACCGCTGAACTGGGCCCCGCCGTCTCAAGAACCGCTCCGCTGGGCCCCGCCGTCTCAAGAACCGCTGAACTGGGCCCTTCAAGGCAAGGAGCGCTGAACTGGGCCCCGCCGTCTCAAGAACCGCTGAACTGGGCCCCGCCGTCTCAAGAACCGCTGAACTGGGCCCCGCCGTCTCAAGAACCGCTCCGCTGGGCCCCGCCGTCTCAAGAACCGCTCCGCTGGGCCCCGCCGTCTCAAGAACCGCTGAACTGGGCCCTTCAAGGCAAGGAGCGCTGAACTGGGCCCTTCAAGGCAAGAACCGCTGGCCCTTTGGCAGACGTGGCAGGGCAGGATCTATCTCGGGCAGGGCTGCAGGATGTCCTCTGGCCAACTTGCCTCCTCCAGTGGCAGTGGGGTCTGTTTTGGACTGTATGGACTGTGGCTTTGCTCTCCCCAGGATGGCCCAGTGGGCAGGCCACCCACTGTATGGACTGTTTGGACTGTGGGTTTGCTCTCCCCAGGATGGCCCAGTGGGCAGGCCACCCACTGTATGGACTGTTTGGACTGTGGCTTTGCTCTCCCCAGGATGGCCCAGTGGGCAGGCCACCCACTGTATGGACTGTATGGACTGTGGCTTTGCTCTCCCCAGGATGGCCCAGTGGGCAGGCCACCCACTGTATGGACTGTATGGACTGTGGCTTTGCTCTCCTCAGGATGGCCCAGTGGGCAGGCCACCCACTGTATGGACTGTTTGGACTGTGGCTTTGCTCTCCCCAGGATGGCCCAGTGGGCAGGCCACCCACTGTATGGACTGTATGGACTGTGGCTTTGCTCTCCCCAGGATGGCCCAGTGGGCAGGCCACCCACTGTATGGACTGTATGGACTGTGGCTTTGCTCTCCCCAGGATGGCCCAGTGGGCAGGCCACCCACTGTATGGACTGTATGGACTGTGGCTTTGCTCTCCCCAGGATGGGCCAGTGGGCAGGCCACCCACTGTATGGACTGTATGGACTGTGGCTTAGCACTCCCCAGGATGGCCCAGTGGTCATGGAGTCCCCTCGTGGATCTGGCGTCGTGTACTCAAGTGGCTGAGGTGCCCCCCCTTCCCTTCCCCCTGAGGTGCCTGTCCTATTTTCTTTCTGATGCCCCTGCAGTGTTCTCTCCGTGGAGTTCTTGTCGTGGGACTGGGCCTTGCCCCTTTGCACAGGACCCCTGTGATCCACGGACAGTGGTTGGACTACATTTAGTAGCTGTATATATTTTGTACATAGTTTATTTATTTATTGGGATTACTGGTGTCCATATTTCAATATATCTGCCCGTTTATGATCTCTTCTTTTGGTCTTTGCATTATTTCGGAGGGGGGTGGTTTGTGGGCTGTGACAGTGATCTGTGGGAATGCATTGATGTGTGTGTTGTAGTGGGTGTGGGTGGGTGGGTGTGTGCCGGTAATCTTTTCCCTCCCCTGTGTCGTAGGTGCAGTACTCACCGATGTCTTCCGCGCCGCCGGGCGTGCTCCTGGTATATGAGCAGGTATAGGAGTGCGGGGATGACCTGCAACTCTGGTTCCATACTGCCGGAATCTCGCGTGGAGTGCGTAGAGGTGAGCGTTTTCCCGTTCGTAGTCTGTTTCCGCCGTGTTCTTATCGGCGGTGCTCCCGCCCCGGAAAAGGTGGCGGATTGGTGGGTCGTAATAGGGTGGGCGGTACATTGTCTGCCGCCTGGCTGTTGGAGGGAACCGCTGCGCTGTTTGTTTGTACCGCCGTGGCGGGCGGAGTGTTAAGTTGGCGGGCTGTGTTGGCGGTTCCCGCCAGGGTCAGAATTGCATATTTTAGACCGCCGGCCTGTTGGCGGCTTGGCCGCCGCTTTATCACCGACCGCCAGGGTCAGAATGAGGGCCCAAGTGTTATACTTTCCCAGAATATTATTTTAATTGTGGGCATTATGTCACCCTCAATCTTTATAATTAATTTGTCCAGTCTGTCGGGACGGGTCACCCACTGATCTGGGGTTCTGACTTCTATGTAGTCATCCATTTCTTTCGCATCTACAAACTCCTGAAGATTATGGCAAGCTATTGTGACCTCTGTTGCACTGTCTAGCAGAGTCACTGCCCATGCCCTGTTCTGAAGTGATGTTCTCAGTACGTGCTGCATAGTTTGCCAAAATTCCCACAACATTTTTCTTTTTGAATTGAGGATTTTGTTGTGGATGTTTCTTTTCCTTTATTATGATGATGTCAGACGAGCGTTGTGAGTCCTTTCTCAGTTTCACATACTCTTCTTGTCTTGCCCTGACCACCCCGCTCTCTCAGGCCAATTGTCAGATGGGTCCAAGTAGGGAGTGTATAAGTATACTGATACCTGTCAGGATGTTTTAAAGTATCATAGTTACGTAAATTATATAATTCTTCAGAGCTCTCCAGTAGTGGAAACTCTCCTAGTGACTTTGGGCCAGATGTATCAAACAATTTTGCATTCGCAAACGGTGCGAATCGCAGAATTTGGCCGTTTGCAAATGCAAAAACGTGGTCTGTGATGCATGAAAGTCATTTGCAGGCCAAAAACAAGGAATCGCGATTTTTTGCGAAGCGACATGATTTTGCGTGTCGCATTTAGCGTCTCGCAATTCGCAACATGAAATACCGAATCGCTATTAGCATTTAGCAAATTGCGAGTCAGAATAGCGACTCACAAATACAGAATCAGTATTTCACGTCGGAAATTGCGAGACGCAAAACCATGTCGCAATTCGATGCATCAAAAATTTGCATATTGCGAATTTTCGCAGAATGACCTTTTGCACATGCAAATTACCAAGGATTGAAACCAGGTGGTAACCAGGTGCAACCTATATAAAGAGGCTCAGAATGCCTCAGACTCTTTTTCACAATGGCTGCACTCTACGTCATGGTGAGGAGAATGAGGATCTTGGCAGGTTTGGGGAGAGGGAGGTGGAGACAGGAGCGCATTTTCAGAGTGCGCATTACCCTTTTTGACCAGACTGAGGAGGAAATAAATGAGAAGTACAGGTTGAACTCAGCCATGATACTTGACCTGATAGCTGAGCTACAACCCATACTGCAGCGCACAACACACAGGACCAATAGCATACCCACCCATGTGCAGGTATTATGCTCCATGCACTTACTTGCCTCAGGGAGCTATCAAGGGGTCATAGCAGCAGCTGGAGGGGTATCAGAGAGTTCCCTCTCTAGATGTTTCAATGCATTTCTAAATGCCATGCTGAGTAGGATACACCAGTACATCAGATTCGCCCACACCCCACACGAAATACAGCAGACAAAAATAGATTTCTACCAGATAGCACAGTTCCCCCATGTCCTAGGTGCCATAGATGGGACACATGACATGTTGCAATCTGTCCACCATCAGCCACAGAGTATGTGTACCGCAACCATAAATACCAACATTCCATGAATATACAGGTGATATGCAATACCTCCTATATCATAACTGATCTCGTGGCCAGGTACCCAGGGAGCACACATGATTCATACATCTTTCGCCACAGCGGGATTCACACAAGACTGCTAGCTGGAGAATTTGGTGAAGAAGATCTACTAGGTATTTCCCCTCTTTACAATGGTGCATTGATGGCAGTGTGACGTCATATGGCTCAGCTACTCATTATATCCACTGTTCCTTCCAGGAGACAGTGCCTACGCAGTGCGCACCTACATGATGACGCCCTACCTAAATCCTGCAACACCAGCAGAGCGGAGATACAATTCAGTACACAGGGCAACCTGCAATGTGGTGGAGCGCACCTTTGGCCTGCTGAAGAGTTGCTTCCAGTGCATCCACAAAAGTGGAGGGGCACTACAGTACAGCCCGGACACGACCTGCAGAATAGTGGCCACATGTGCGATTTTGCACAATATAGCTAACACCAGGGGCATACCTGTGGAAATATGAGAGCCAGACTCAGACGATGATGGTGATCCCATACCACCCCTACAGCCAGCAGACAGGACCAGTGCAGCAGAGGGCAGGTAAAGGCGTGCTGACATCACGCACAACCATTTCAGATGTAATCATGACAACACAACCTCACTGACTTGTTTTGCAGGCGCTGCACCTTGAGCATTGATGATTCCAGACCACTGAAGAATGATGGACCCTCATCTACTTCCACGTGCTGTGTGCCTGCATTGTGAGGCCTCCTGCGGAGTGTTGAGTGACGCTGGGGCAGGGACTGCTGCCTTACTGTGGATCTGGCTTCTGGGGATGGAGTGTGGCCTTTATCCCGCATGTCATCCGAGTCCTGACTCAAATCAGGGAGAGGGACAACCCTTGCCCTGCGTCTGATTGACGCAATACTCACTGACTCGCTGGTGTTTGAGTCTGATGGAGGCTGTGTTTCAGCATCCCCCACAATGGCACAGTCTACTGCTGCTGGGCCTGGGCCATCTGCAACGACAATGTGCAGCATGTCATTTATGTATGTATCACCAAATGTTGCACAATGGTAATAAATTTACACTTACATCGTGTCACTATGTAGTGGGTGTTTTGTTCTTCTGTGCGTCGCTCCACTTAATTACAATCTATGTGCTACTTTCAGCTCTAGGTTGTGGACTACCACTCCCATAAGGCATTGCTGTGCCGCATCTAAGATGTGGAATGGAGTACTTATCACAATGGTTTGCACTACTTGCTATTTCCTAAGGGGCATTTGTACATACACATATGGGGTTACATTTCATTATTGGACTTACCTTTACTGGTGCTGGGTGTGCCGGACGTGTCTATGTCAGTGACCCCACTGACAGCTTCTGAGAGCAGTGTCGACTCCACCAGGTCTTCCATGGGGGTGGAGAGTATCTGGGTGGATGGTCCGTCTCCTGTGCTCCTTGCCTCCTGTAGCCTGCTGGCCACCCTCTCCTTGGCACGGGAACGCAGGTCGTACCACCTCTTTCTGATCTCCTCCACTGAGCGCTGCGCAACCCCCACTGCGCAGATTTTGTTCTGTATGTCAGCCCAGAGTTTGCGCTTCTCACTCTCTGGGACCTGGAGTGAGCTCTTCCGAAAAAGCCGGTCATGGCTCCTCACCACCTCCTCAGTGAGCACCTCCAGTTCTTGCTCACTGAACTTCAGTTTTCTCTTCCTCTCTCCCTTCTCCTTCCCATAAGCAGCATTGGCCATGGTGATGTAAAGTCCTGACTTCCTCACAGACTTGCTCCCTGGGGCTGGGCTGTGTCTCTCTCACTGCTCCTTTGGGTGTGGCTCCTGGAAACAGATTTGGCTGACGCACTTCCTGCTTGTGATGTCACCAGGTGTCCGTTTTCACAATTTGCGATTTTCAAATACCGAATTACAAATATTTTTGCAATTCGGTATTTGGGCCTCGCAAATTGTATTAGTGATGTTTAAGAAATCGCTATTTCCGAATCGCAATTTTGTTACATTGCATTTTGCAACTCATAAATAGCGATTTCTTAAAAATCGCTATTTGCGATTCGCAAAGTTTTTTTTTTCATACATCTGACCCTTTGTTTTTTCTTTATTCTATCATTGTTTATCCCAGTATTACTTAGAAGACTCTTGTTCTTTCTTGGAATTGTCCTTGTCAGAAACACATTTAAGCTGTGGCTTATTTGGTCTGGCCCCCAAATTATCTCAACCTATAGATGTACACGTGTCTGCAACAATTATTGGTGACTCGTGCTCCTGCTTTAACAATGGAACCTGTGCATTTTTGGCATTGTTGAATTGCCAGTGCTGCTACTTCCATATTAATATTTCCTAAAATAATTGAGGATACTGTGGCAAAGTTGCCTATTAATATCATCCCCAAATCCATGGTAGCCAATCCTGTATTAATTTTCAATCTGTGTTAGCACATTTGGTAAAACAGCGACTGAAGGTGTTCTATTATTTATGGTATATATTGCAGCAAAAACTGTTACGCATGTGGCACAGTCATCTATGGAGGGTGCCAGCCCGAGTGGCAAGCACATGGTGAGGATTTTATGTTTATCTTAAGGTCCCATATCGGGAAACACTGTTTCAAGCTGGTTTGTTTTTTGAGCAATCCAGAATGGAATTTCCTCCCATCTGGTGGGTACTTTCACATGATAGCATTGATAGTTACTGGGTTAATCCAAGGCATAGACAATTGTGATTGGACTGCTTGAACAGCGCTCGCTGGGGCAGCTTTTAATATACATATAACAAATTGCAATAAGCATCTGTATAATCGAACTAAATTATTATATAAGGGGCACAAGTCACCCACAGCTAAATTCTGTATGTTAGGATATGGTGTGTAGCGAGCTAAAACTGGCCATGTGTCCCCGTCATTACTGAGGGAACCCATTCTAATGTTTTCTAAAATGTGGTAGGGCACTTTCAAACCAATAATGATGTTACTAAAATGTTAAGTGCATTTCTAAGTTATGATATAGTCTGTATTGGCCTGGCACATTGGTCCCTGTGTTTTTGTGAAATGTGTTCATTTTAGCAGCGACTGCAGGAAAAGTGACCCATTAGTAAAAATACTTCAGTTTTGTACGCATCATGAGACTCAACCACGAAGGCAGCATCTCCACCCCTATTAGGTAGCCCATGTAAATTTAAAATGTGTTGTAACAGCATGCCTGCAATTAGCAGAAATATTTGGATTCACCATTTTGATGATTGGAATTAAGGGAGGGAAGTACTATGGAGGGGTATCCTTTTAAAGGTTCAAACTTGAGCAACCTACAGGCAAAAATAGGCGCTCCCTAATCCCTAACACCACAGATATCTTCATCTTAATGTGATTAGGGGACCTTGGGCACACAAGAGAAACTACTCAGGGGACCCGTTAAATAAGCACTTGATCTATGAACAGTGGTTATGCCATATTTTACGGTTCCTACTAAGATAACAGGACTGTGCATTAGGATGACAGAACTTCAGAATATGGGGACTAAGTCTGTCCACACCATAAGGAGCTGTCAACCCAAGTCCTGGCTAGCTCACAGTACCTCACCTACACCCCTAACCTTACCAGGGTAGAAGGTGATTGTGGCAACCTAAACATGACACTCTGACTCCCAAAGAAGTCATGGAAACCATTCTTACCCTTTCATTGTGTTACTCCTGCATGTCCTGGCAAAAACACAGGAGAAATATTTAAGATATTTTACCAACACATTAATTAAAGCAATTGTAGTCTTGCATTGAAAGAGTGAGCTTTGATGATTAGGTAAACGAAACAAAGCAAATTAGCCAGCGTTATGAACATGGTAAAGAGAATGAACAATCCAGCCATGGTAAATGATTTGTAGATATTCCTACATAACCCTAAGACTACACTGAAAGCATAGTGGGTGTACCCTCTGCCTTTGCCTAATCTAAGAGGTTTGCCTTAGCCCCCATCCGTAGACAACAGCGTTAGGAGTCAGCCTTTAGCAAAGAAAATACATCAAAAGTTATTACATGTAGCGAACTTCATCAGTGAGCTCCCTAACTAACACCAGATTAGAATAGTATGTTGGGCTTCATTCAAAACAATTTAGTCAACGCAAATTCCGAAAAACATCTACCTATGGCTCTATCAAAATAGCGGTTGGTACCTAGAAACAAAAGCAAATAGATATAGCAAACAATATCGTAGTCAATATACCTATCCTCAGTTGGATCAGCAGGACATCAGTCTGGTCAGCAAGGCATCAGGATTCAGCATCAAAGTTCAGAAAAAGCAAAGCCTTTAAGCAATAGAGTTAAGCATGTCTCTTCTCAAGACGTTCAAGAAAGTAATGGCAGTATCTCCTCTCTGTGCAGTCTGGCTAAGTTAGATTTCGTAAAACTACTTCCCACATCCTAATTGGTCAGGAGATCGCATGTTCACACTTTGTCCAATAAAACTAAAACTTAAATCTATATTTTTACTAGTACATGGTTCACATGTCGGTGATTGGCTCCTTTCGTGCTGTTCTCATCATCTGGCTTGTCAGGTAACAATATTGTTGCGTATTATACTCCAGTCAGTATGGTCTTTGTTTTCTCCTGGGAAAGTTAGTCTCACACACATTACATTATACATTGATGCATTAGCTAGTACAGCATCTTCTAGCAAGCAGTTCTCATGAGAAAGATTTTTTAGCTAGGAGCACATGGCCAGTACAGTGGGAAAATCACAATTTAATTCTCTGAGCAGACATTTTATTAAATGTCTAAGAAATGAAGCTTGACCTAAGTCTGGGAATCTAGGCCACGACCTCCGCTAAGTTAAGGCCTACAATTAATAAAGCTAATACAAAATGCATTACCCTAAGTATGACATATTACTACATTAATCAAACAAAAGCTCAATATTTCATTTTAATAAGCCATTAGTAAGTGCACTTCATGAACATTGACGGCCAGTCAGGTAGTCGCACCTTCAAATGCACGTATTATTTTTCCCTACGTTATTTCGTTTTCTATGCAAATCCAACTCTCAGATTACATAAATAATCATTAATAATTTCATTTAAAAAAAACTCAGCGTTAACAATCCCTCTAAATGTGTCATCACACTAAACCTTTACTCACAAATGTTTGCTTCAGCTAAAATTCTGTCATTTCAATCCCTTCAAATCTCAGCTCCCTTTTCAAATTTTCCCTAAATAAGTTTTCCCTTTTCATGATATCCCTCCTCTGATTATTCTTCGTCTTCTTTAATTTGATCCTTTTACACAATTTGCATATTCCCCATATTCCAATTCAGCAAATCACAATAATCAATATCCCCTGTATTATTTTCAATATTATCCCTTTCCCAATGCTGCTGAGCCAATTTCCCACTGAGGCAAATCCTTTGCCAACTTTCTCCCAAACACTTGGGGCCAGATGTAGGAAGCCTTTTGCGCTTCGCAAACGGCGAAAAACGCAGTTTGCGAGGCGCAAAAGGCTGAACGCGATGCAGAGTCACATTTTGCGAGTCAGTACCGACTCGCAAAATGTGATTCCGACTCGCAAATAGGAAGGGGTGTTTCCTTCCTATTTGCAACCGCATCGCGATGCTGAGTTGCTTTGTGACCGCGAAAGCGGTCGCAAACCAACTCGCAGTTACCATCTACTTGAAGTGGATGGTAACTCATTTGCAAAAGGGAAGGGGTCCCCATGGGACCCCTTCCCCTTTGTGAATGCCCACAAAAATATTTTTTCAGAGCAGCCAGTGGTCCTATGGACCACTGCCTACTCTGAAAAAACCGAAACGAAATGGTTTCAGATTTTTTTCTTTTTGCAGCTCGTTTTCCTTTAAGGAAAAAGGGTTGTAAAAAGAAAAAAAAAACTGCTTTATTAAAAAAGCAGTCACGGACATGGTGGTCTGCTGTCTCCAGCAGGCCACCATCCCTGTGAGTGCCTAGACTCGCTATGGGGGTGCAAACTGCGATCCATCTCATGAATATTCATGAGGTGGGTCTTTGCGACCCCATAGCGAGTCACAGAAGGTATCTGAGACACCTTTCTGCATCTCGGATTGCGAGTTGCAATTTGCGAGTCGCTAAGACTCGCAAATTGCAAGTCTCAATTTGATGCGTACCTACATCTGGCCCTTGGTTCCTTCAATTCTTTCAAATCAGCACTCTCATTAATCAGATTAGTAAGTAAGCTTCTCATTTCTTTAATATTACTATTATCAGGAATAAATGAAAAGTTATGCCTAGAATTAAGCATGTCACAAACTCTGCAATCGCTTGCTAAAAGAATGTCTAACGCAAGGTGGTTCTGAAGAGTCATAGCTCTTTCAGCAGCTAATTCAGTATCTATCAGGATCATGGCTCCTGAAAAGTTTTCAGCATGTTACCACAATAGTAGACAACTTTCAAATCTTTACTGAATTCAGAACAACACCTATTGAAGGTATTATTGCTCCAAATATATCTCCCACTATACTAGGAGACTCTCTCCTTTGTCTAATGTGATGTAATTCTGTCACTTTTGGACATTTCTTTAGATCGTCAAGTTGAAACATCTTTGAGAAAACTATCCTTAAGTAACATGTATCATACCATCCCCTTGGAAGACGGTAACAAGCATTAGGCCAACAGATGTAATATATGCTAGGAATCATTGGATCCTGTCCATTCAAAATAACTGTCCAATTACAAAAACACATGTCTACATTCACTTCTTCCCACAAATAAAGTGTCAGTACAAGCTTTAGGCGTATATACACAAAGCTTTCCTACATGTTGCGCATCTAAAGCTAATTTCCCTATCATTTTTATTACTATATAAGCATAATCATTTTTAAAAGTCCTTTTCTCTAAACCCTTTTCTAATTTGTCCTTCAATGCTTTTCCTCTGTCATCTGTGTGTTCTAAGAAGCTCTTTTCTAAAGGTGTAAGCAAGCATGTGAGGTTATTTCTGTGTGTGTAAGCTATGCCAAAAGTTAATGTAGGATCAAAGAAACCTCTAACTAATACTAAGGGGGTCATTACGACCCCAGCGGTCTGCGATAATGTGGCGGTAAATACCACCAACAGACTGGCGGTACTTACCGCTGAAGCCAACCCGCCAATGTAATGCTCCAATGGCCACGGCGGTAACCGCCGCCGGGCTGGAGATAGCCATCTCCAGCCCGGCGGCCGTCATTGTTCTCCCTGTGGGATTATGACCCCGCCTACCGATATGATTTTCATGGTGTTCCCAACACCACGAAAACCATGGCGGTAGGCCATATCAGTGACAGGGAATTCCTTCCCTGTCACTTATAGGGGTCTCCCCTCCACCTCTCCAGTTACCTCCCCCACCTCTCCAGTTATCCCCTAAACCCCCCTACATCCACGCCCCCTGCACACACACACACACACACATACACACACTCATTCACACATACATACACTCAGGCATACATCCAATCACACACACATCCGCACACACTTCAGAACATACACGCAGACATGCATTCACATTTCACAACATACACGCACTCACACGTCCGTACATGCACACAAGCATTCAACACTCAACACACATGTGCATTCACACACACACCACCATCCTCCCTTGTTGAAGACCCGACTTACCTGGATCCAGGGGTCCTCGGGATTTCCTCCACAAGAATGGCACAAATCCGGCTGTGGCCATGTCGGCGGAAGGCAGTAAGGTGGCGCTGCTACCTCCAGCAGCGCCCGCCAGCAGAACACCGCCAGGCCATATTATTTTTCATAATACGGCTGTCAGCGGTCTACTGGTGTGGCGCTGCTGGTGGTAGCAGCGCCACCTTACCGCCTTCCGCCGACATGGCCACAGTCGGATTTGTGGCATTCTTGTGGAGGAAATCCAGCTGTGGTCATAATATGACAGATGGCTGGTAGCCGCAGCAACGGTCTTATGGCGGCGCCAGTAGGTGTTTTTTACCGCCAAAGTTATAATGAGGGCCTGTGTCATTAACATAGCTATTCTACTCAAGTATCTAATTATGGGGACAAACGAAAACACCACGTCGTGGTTGGAGTAAAAGTACTGGATATACTCTTAGTTATAGAATCTTCTTAGAAACAGACCACAACTTAAGTTAACATAAGTAAGAGGCAAACTATAATAGGTAACTTCTTCTTCGACTGATGAAGGAATCTGCGTACACACAAAACAATTCTTTGCATTCATCGTCTCAACATATGCACTCAATAAGCGATAGAAGGCATTGGACGAAAGTTCCCCATTGGGCATTAACTACATGTAGATACTTCTGATCTAACCTAAACTTCTCTATTGCTGTCAATGCAGTAGTTGTCTCTAAAGCTGAAGTATGGTTGGCTTCCCTCTTGTCAAGAACAGTCATACCCAAAATCAATATCATGAACAATATCCCACACACAATTGCCAAACCAACACTCATGTATTTACAGCACCTATTCTTCCTACTCTGCTGGCTAATGTTACTCATGACCTGTAAAGACTCAGAAAGTAGAAGAGAAAATATAGAAAAATGGAGCAAAAATAAAAATCAAATACAAAAATCTTCTCTAAGCAGTTGTTTACAGCTCTCAAGGATCCTTTGTCAAAAGTCAGTTTAGCAACTTGTCAAACCAGGATATTTTGTCAAAATAAGGTCATCAAAGTCTCTTCCTGTTACTTTCAACAGTCTCTTTTTCTTTTGCACTTTTCTCAATTTGTCTCAACACTTCAATTCATCAGCTTGCTTCAAGTGCCACAATATTGACCTGGAATGTCTCGATCAAAACAAAAAGACAAAAATTATCTCTGCCATTCACTTGTAGTTGCATGCGCCCATTCAGGACCTGCGTACCTTTGACTTGCTATTCTCTTTCTTTTCAACTTTCGATCACCATTGAATTCTCCTTCACTTAGATGTCCTCTCCTTATTGTATCTAGTTCTTCCTCGTTTGTTGGTTCAACAATTACTTCCTTTCTCTTTGCTTGTGATTCCGGACACTTATCTCCTTTCAGTGGACCTTTTGTCAATGCTCTTTTCAGTGTTGAATTTGAAACTTCTTCTTGCTCTGCAGGATTTTTTCTTGACAGACCTGCAACTGGTTCAGGAGGAGTCAGATCACTTTGGCTTTGATCCACTTCAACTCCTTCCCTCTCTGGGTCTGGCAACTGCTCTGTTTGTCTCTCAAAATCATCTACTAATAGGAAAGCCTTCCTCTGACTAGGCTCTCCTGCTGCCTCAATTGATATTGGCTCACTGTCATCCTCCTGGAGGTCTTCTCCTTCATCTTTCACAGGAGTGACTGAACTGTCCTCAATGGGCTCATATCTGTTCTCAGTTCCTCTTTCTTCTCTTTCCGGCTCTGAGGCTTGTCTGGTCGTTGTCGGCACTCTCAACAACTCCTCTTCATCGTCCAAAGGACATGCCACTTTCTTTGTATGGCTGGCGTGGATCCAATTCAGAATGCCAGTGCACTTCATAGCTGTGGTAGTAACCAGAGTTACCTAAAACGGTCTTTTCCATCAAGGCTCCAATCACGTCTTCCGCACGTGTTTCCAGGCCACAACCCAGTCACTGGCTCTCAGGTTGTGCCCTGGGTCATGGATCGGTGGCAGTGTGGTAGCTTCCATCTGCTGAGAGAAAGAGCAAACCTCATCAGCCAGACCTTTGCAGTAGTCTAGCACCATATCATCTGTAATGCTCACAAACACATTTGCAGGCACCGCTGGCAACCTAATTGCTTGCCCCATGAGGATTTCATGAGGTGACAAATCTGTTTTCCTGTCGGGTGTGTTTCTCATTGTCATCAGAACTAACGGCAGTGCATCAGGCCATTTCATATTCGTGGATGCACACATCTTTGCCACTCTTGATTTCAAAGTACCATTCATCTGTTACACTAGTCCTGATGCTTCAGGGTGTTAACTACAATGCAACTTCTGCTCAATGTTCAATGCTGCACACAGTAATTTAATTACTTCATTGTTGAAGTGACTTTCCCTATCTGATTCTAAAGAGATCGAAAACCCAAAACGTGGTATCAGTTTCCTAAGCAGCAGTTTCCCTACCGTGAGGCTGTCATTTCTTCAGGTAGGGTGCACTTCAATCCAGTGGCTACAGATGCAAACAATCACCAACACATAACTCAAACCTCCACACACAGGCATTTCAATAAAATCCATTTGCATTCTGCTGAATCGACCTCTTGCTCTTCCAATGTGGTTCAAATTAACCACTGTGCCTTTCCCCACGTTCAATTGCTTGCAAATGACGCAACAATGGCAAACTGCTTCAGCAACTTGTCTAAACTTTGGATTGAACCAATTATGTTCCAACATCATGGCATCCCTCCCAACATCTGCTTGACCATGATAATACCTAGCCATTTGAGACAACATACTATTTGGCAGAACCAATTGATCCTCTTCTGAAACTCACAATTCATCCTGTCTCTGTACACATTTCATTTTGCTCCATGTTAGTTTTTCTTCCCTGCCAACATAATTCTGCAATGTTTTCAATTCTTCCAATGTACCTATCACATGTAATTCATAATTAATGGACATATTTCATCGTCTTCAGGTAACAATTCTCACTTATCCTTGAATGATATGCAGTTCAATGCTCAAAACCTTGCGAATTGATCTGCATATCCATTCCCCATTGACTCAAAATCTTACGATTTCAGATGTGCACTGCTTTTCACCAAAGCAATTTTGTCAGGCATTTGGATAGCATGCAACGATTCTTTAATTCTCTCACCATTTCTCACTGGTGAACCAAAAGAAGTCATGAAACCTCTCTGTGACCACAACTGGCCAAAATCATGGACTATTCCAAAGCCATGCTTACTATCTGTATAGATGGTAACTTTAAGCTGAGCAGAAACATGATGAGCTCTAGCAAGGGCTACCAGTTCCGCCACTTTTGCAGAATATACTACTCAAACCCAAGATGCTTCCTGGATACCAGAAATGATGCACACAGCAAATCCTACTCTCAGTGTCCCTGTATTGTCTCTTAGACAAGAACCATCAACAAAGATAATTTGGTAATTTTCCTCCAATCGGGTGTTTCTAATTTCAGGTCTCGGTTTTGTGCACAAGACAGTTACTTTAAGACAATCATGCTCAATATCTTCCAACTTCTTAATTTCAACATTTTCATTTTGAAGTAAAGTTGCCAGGTTCAGCACTGTACATCTTTTCAATGACACATTTGGTGACCCTAGAATACTCACCTCATATCTGGTCAATCTTGCACCAATTATATATTGGGTATTGGTGCGGGTAAGGAAAACTTCAACTGAGTGAGGGACCATTATTGTTAGGGTGTGTCCCATCACAACTCCTTCACACTGTGTGAGGCTCTGTTCAACTGTTGCAACTGCATGCAGACAGCCTGGTAAAGCTGCTGCAACTGGGTCTAGAGTAGCTGAAAAATATGCTACTGGGTGTTATACACCTCCATGGACCTGTGTCAAGACAGACTAAGAATATGCATCACGCTCATGACAAAACAATGTGAAAGACTTCGGCCCTCATTATGACATTGGCGGTAAGTACCACTTACGCCATGCTGACTGCTGCCACCATACCGCCGCCTCAGCGGATTACCGCCAACCAACAGAACTAAGCCCACAGCATTATGACCCACGAATCACCGTGGCAGACACTCAATGGTGGTAAACCATTGACGCTACATACTGCTGCGCTCAAAATACACACACACATACAAAACTACACCACATTGGACAATTCAAACTACACACACCTGACACCCATACACACACCACACCCACATACCCACACCACTATAAAACACACACCCACAGTACCCACAACCCTTTATGACTACAAACATTGTCACAAGAGAGAGATGCAGTAAGAGCACCCACCCCCCCAGAAGAGGCCCACAGTGATGACAGCAGCTCTTAACGCCTGGATCTGTATGACCAACCTGGCCCATCAATGATCTCCGGACAGTCGGTAACCCAGGCACAGTCCCATACCACCACACAGCATCCCCCATCAGGAAACACCAGCACAGCACTCACCCACCGGGCCCATACCTCTGTCCCAAAGACACGTCAATCAGCAGTGTGTCCACTACTACAGGGACCCCAGGCACCCCACAAACACAGGACGATCAGGGACCTGGGGTCAGTGGCAGTGGGCACACGGTTCAGGGGACAGAGGCACAGGACAACAGGGAAGATGGGAGGACTGTTGTGCGACAGGGGGAGGACAGGCCCAGGGAACCGACTCTCCAAGAGGCACTCACCAACGTCCTTGGAGCATACCACCATTCCCAGGAGACGATGGGCCAGATACTGGCCAAGTTGCAGGAAACCCAGCGGCTGCAGGAGGGACAGTACCTGGGGATCAGGGAGGACCTGAAGGACATCCACACCACCCTGGTCAGCATTGCAGGGGTGCTGGCAGACATGGCCAACACCATGAGGGAGGCAGTGGCACACCACCGGGCCCCTGACACTAGCCAAACCGATGAACAGCCTTCCACCTCCGCTACCACTAGTGGACAGGAGGCCCCGCCACAGGAACAACAGGCCACCAGCACCCCACCCCCTGCAGAAGGAGAACCATCCCGCAAACGGTCTCTGCGATCCAGGCAGAAGCCATAGACTATTGCCAAGACCCCCGCCAGGAACTAAGACTCTCCTGATTGCCACCCTTGTGTCCCACTCTATCACCCTGTCCACCTTGAACTGCCATTGCTCCACTTCCTATGCCCCCTTGGACAATGCACCTGTGATACAAATAGACTGGACTCTAACCTGGACTTTCCTCCACCATCACCCCAGCCCAGTGCACATCCCCCTCTACTTATTAGCACTTATATAAACACCATTTGAATAAATACAAGTATGGAGTCTGTGAAATGATTGAACTATGTATTCCTCTAACAAGCTTTAAACACTGCAATACAACTGTACAGTAATGTGTACATAGGAATTACCTGTAGTTGGCTGCAGTCAACACACCAGGAGCGATAGTGGGGTTCAAATATCTGAAAATAGAGATGCCAAAGGGTACAGTAAGTGGCCATAGAGTTGGAAAAATCAGCCTGCCAGTGACAATGCCAAACACAAAACTGTCAATGTAAAGTGAAATTACAGGATCTTACCTCTGTGTCATTGGAAGTATTGTTGTATTAAAGAACTTCTGTTGTCCTCATCCTCATCCTCTGCCTCCTCATCTTCACTGTCCACAGGGTCCACTGCTGCCACATGCCCATCTTGAGCCTCATCCTCCTGCAGAAAAGGCACCTGGCGACGTAAGGCAAGGTTGTGCAACATACAGCATGTCACAATGATCTGGCACACCTTCTTGGGTGAGTAGTACAGGGATCCACCTGTTAGATGGAGGCAACGAAACCTGGACTTCAGGAGGCCGAATGTCCTTTCTACTATTCTTCTTGTTCGCCCATGTGCCTCATTGTAACGTTCCTCTGCCCTTGTCCTGGGATTCCTCACAGGGGTCAGTAGACATGAGAAGTTGGGGTAACCAGAGTCACGTGAAAATATTGAGGGACAACTGTTAGGCACACACTAACGTTTAGGGCCAGCACCATACCATTATACCAACACCTACTGGGTGGGAACCAGGGCTCACCTATCACCCACAGCCGGTGCCTCTGGAGTTGAGTCATCACATATGGGATGCTGCTATTCCTCAGGATGAAGGCATTATGCACAGACCCAGGATACTTTGCATTAACATGGGAGATTTACTGGTCTACCAGGCACACTATCTGCACATTCATGGAGTGAAAGATCTTTCGATTTCTGAACACCTGTTCATTTCTCCGGGGGGGAGGCAAATGCAATATGTGTACTATCCATTGCCCCAATAATGTTGGGGATATGTCCCATTGCATATAAATCTGCTTTCACTGTGGCCAAATCCTCACCTGGGGGAAAACAATGTAGCTGGGCATGTGTTTAATAAGGACAAACAAAACTCTGGTCAGCACTATTCAGAACATTGGTTGAGACATTTCTGCTGCCAAGCCCACTGTCACTTGGAAGGAGCCAGTTGCTAGGAAATGGAGCACTGATAGCACTTGCACAAGAGGGGGGATCCCAGTGGGGTGACGGATAGCAGATATCAGGTCAGGTTCCAATTAGGCACACAACTCTGTGATTGTGGCCCTATCAGTGAGGATAATGTGCCTGGCCTCCATTGTTGCCAAGTCAACCAGGGGCCTGTACATGGGGGATGTCTCCATCTCCTATTCATCCGCAGCGGTTGAAATCTAGGGAACAAACGGTGAGCAGATGGTCAGTATTCCATTTTTCAAAACACTACACTGCATTGCATGTTGTGACTGTAACAGTCTATTGTGGGATAGTCCCAAATGGTGACTATGTGTACTGTAACGCAGTTAAGTGCCATGGCCTGCCCCTCCTGACATGCCGTCTGCCTATCCTGTATGGAGGGACAGGTAGAAATTAGATAATTCCACTGACGTTGTGTGCCGTTGCAGGAGGCGGTCAAGAACCGCCGTGCAACTCCTCATTGGATACCATTGGGCCCAATGGGTTACAGTGGCCAATGGTGATGTACGCCAGTGGTGATGGTACGCACCGCCACAGACGTGACTGCCATTTTCTATCTGTTCACTCACTTGCTACTTGACCTTCAACAGGAGAGGACCTACACTGCAAATGCTGCTGTGACCTGTGTCTGGAACTGACCATGGCTTGTGTCACTGGGGAAAGGGCCCCTGCCTTCACCGCTGAGGAGTTGGAGAGACTGATGGATGAGGTCCTACACCAGTACCGAATGCTGTATGGGCCTCCAGACCAACAGGTGAGTACACTGTGAGCACAATGCATAGGGCATGAATGCATGGAGTGCTGTGTGTGAGGGCCTCATGTGGGGGGGGTTGGTGTAAGGGCCCTGGGCAGCGTGCTGCATGTATGGTGGGCAATGTCTGTGCGTACGGGGATGTGACGGCTATGGTAGGCCATGACTGTAACAGACAGGACGGTCTGATTGATGCCTTTTCCTAGGTGTATTTCTCTGCAGGTCAGCGCCCATCAAAAAAAGGGCATATGTCGTGCCATCGGCAAGGAAGTGCAGACCCTGGGTGTCTACGGCAGACGGAGCACCCACTGTCGGAAACGGTGGGAGGACCTGAGACGTTGGGCATGGAAGGCGGCAGCGGCCCAGCTGGGGATGGCCGCCCAATGAGCAAGGGGTGCCCGTCAAACCCCGACGGTCCGCAAACTGGCGGTGGCCTATCCGGAGCTGGATGTGCACTTGGGGGCATCACAGCAGCCACAAGTGGGTGAGCAAAGTGCCCCAATATACTTCTTGCGCATGTTAGGGTGGCATCTGGATGAGGGATGTGGGCCTGTGGGTGTCCCTTGGTCAGGCTGGACATTGCAGGGTAGATCCCATGTTGGGCAGGGTCTGATGTAAACCTCCTCCAAACAAGGTAGTAGGCATCCACTACTGGGCAGGGGTCAGTGGGTCTGAGGTATGCTGCAATTGGCGTTAGGTATCCCTGTCCATGGGCTGGTGACTAGCATAATGACTGTTAGTGCATTGCTTAGTGTATAGGGCTGTTCCCTGTGTGTGTGTGTCATGTACGGCAAAGATGGTGTTGTTGCCGCCATTGACCAAGGGTATCCTTTGTCTCTCCCCCCTTTTTGTTTTGTCACCCTGTCTTTATGTGCATTAGCATCATCTGGCAGAGGAGCAGAGGCACCGGCGACGGGGAGAGCTGCATCCCACAGGGCTCAGGAGGCCGAATCCACTGACAGTGAGGGCACCAGTGGGACGGAGCACGAGGTTAGCACCACGGCGGAGACTAGAGGGGACAGTTCTGACAGTGATACCTCCGCCGATGGAAGCTCCCAGGTGGTGGTAGACACCTCTGTGCCCACCCCAACTACAGGTACAGCCACCACCCCCTGTACCAGCACTGCCCTCCCAGCAGCCCCTCAGAGCGTTTCCCGTGTCCGCTCACCCAGGAGGGTAGGCATCTCCTTCGCCCCAGGCACCCCAGGCCCTGCCCCAGTGAGCCCTGCTGCCCTAAGTGAGGAGGCTATTGACCTCCTGCGATCCATCTCTGTTGGGCAGTCAACCATTGTGAATGCCATTCAGGGGCTGGCAGGCCATTTGCAACAAACAAATGCATTCCTGGAGGGCATTCACTCTGGAATGGCAGCCCAACAGAGATCAATTCAGGCTCTGGCCTCCTCCCTGATGGCAGCCATTGCCCCTGTTTCTAGCCTCCCCCCTCCAACTTCCTCTGCCCAATCCCATTCCCTCAACCCCAACCTATCCCAAGCACACAGGCAAACCAGCATGCACCCAAGACAATACACAGAAGTGGTGCAGGCAAACACAAGCACCACACATCATCCCACAGGCACTCACACAAACACCATACAGAATCAGACATACCAACATCCACTGCCTCCACTATGTCCCCCTCCTCCTCTTTGTCCACCTCCCTCCCAGTAGCACCTACACTCACGCCTGCATGCACTACATCCACTCCCACCATAACGCCTATCACTACACACCCCTCACTGGCAGTTACCACCCATGCACACATCCCCTGTGTCCTCTTCCACTGTGTCTGTGCCCCCTCCTCCCAAAGTACACAAACACAAGCACTCAGACACTCAACAGCCATCCACCTCACAACAGCATCCAGCCCATGCACCTGCACCCAAACACAGCAAACAGACACCTCCTACCACTTCCTCTTCCTCCACTCCCAAACCTTCACCCTCTTCCCGCCCCCATGTCCCTAAGAAGCTTTTCCTCTCCACCCTTGACCTCTTCCCTACCACTCCCCCTCCCATCCTTCTTGTCCGGCCAGGGTGGTCAGAACCCAGACGAGCACCTCAGCCACCCATTCCACGGCCACAGTAGTGTTCACAGCTACTGCAGGCGGGAGAGGATCCCGGGCACCAGGCAGCAACACTGACAGGGTGCCTGCACCAGGTGCATCAAGGAAGGGCAAGAAGGTGCCACCAGCAGCATCTAGGAAGGGCAAGGTGGCACCACCAGCAGTGACTGGGAAGGACAAGGTGCAATCCCCGGCTGCTGGCAGGAAGGGCAAGGGGCCTGCACCAGCAGGCAAGAAGGACAGGAGATCTGGTCTTGGTGCTGGGACTTCTTCTGAGCCCCCACCACCAACCATTGTGGTTCAGCTGTCCAAGGCTGCAGGGGAAGGGCTGGGTCCTCCCCCCACCACTGGCAGCATTGCCACCAGCACCACTGCCAGCACGGCCACCAGCACCACTGCAAGCAGCAGCAGCCCCAGTGGGCAGCCCTTAGAGGCTGCAGGGGATGGGCTAGAACCTCTCCCCACCACTGGCCACACCGCCACCAGCACCACTGTCAGCAGCAGCAGCCACCACTGCCACCACTGAGCAGCCATCACCAATGGCGGACAGTGTGTTGTCCTGTCTCCATGGGCTGTTGTGCGTCCTTAGCCCAGCAAATCCTGTGGGTCTGACACCAAGGTGAGAGACTGTGACCTTGCACTCCCCAGGATCTGCATCACAGGGCACAAGGCCCCCTCCAGAACCAGCGGAAGAAGCCATCCACTCACCCCATCCTTCCTAGGATGAAGCACACTGGGCACAAGGCCCCCTCCAGAACCAGTGGAGAAGTCATCCACTCATCCCATCCTTCCCAGGATGTAGCACACTGGGCACAATTCCCCCTCCAGAACCAGTGGAAGAAGCCATCCACTCACCCTTTCCTTCTCAGCTTCTCAGGGTGAAGCACACTGGGCACAAGGCCCTCTCCAGAACCAGTGGAGAAGCCATCATCTAGAGAGACTGTGGCCTTGCACTCCCCAGAACCAAGCAGTGGGCAAACCACCCACTTGAGAGACTGTGGCCTTGAGACTGTGGACTTGCACTCCCCAGGACCAAGCAGTGGGCAAACTACCCACTTGAGAGACTGTGACCTTGCACTCCCCAGGACATCGCACAGGGCATGTAGCCCCCTCCAGGATCATTGGTGTTGTACTATCTTCTGGCTGAGGTGCCTCCCATTCCCTCTCCCCCTGCCTGTGTATTTTCGGCCTGATGCCCCTGCAGTGTTCTCTCCGTGTTATTGCAGGAGTGAGGTGGGGCCTTGGCCTATGTGATGTGGCCCTGTGGCCCGCAGAGATTGAGGACTGGGCAGTGTCCCTCCATTTGTAAATATGTATATACGTTTGTCTTTTGATGCACTTATTCCTAGTATTTTTTTGTATTATACTCACTTTCTTCCAATCATTATATCCTTTCATTATTCCTGAGGGGTACGCGGTGGATATGCAATGTTTGTGCATCTGGTTGTGTGTATGATTTTGGGGGTGGGGGTGTTGTGTGTGTCACTTTCTTTTTCCTCCCCCCTCCCTTGTGTGCTAGGCTGAAGTACTCACCATGGTCGTCTTTGCCGGCGTTGCTGCTCATAATGCAGGAAAAGGTTGAGGAGTATGGGAAATATGTGCAGCTCGGGCTCCATGGTGTCGTGGTTGTTCCCTGAGTCTCTAGAGGGGAGTCTTTTAACTTCTGTGTTCTGTTTCTGCTGTGCTTTTGATGTCGTTGGTACCGCCCCGGAAAAGGTGGCGGATAGGCTTGTCGTAATACAGTGGGCGGTACATTGTCTTCGGCCTAGCTGTTGGCGGTTACCATGGTGGTCAGTGTGTGAAAGCGGCTGTCTGTCTTAGCTGTTTCCGCCGTGGTCATAATTCAATTTTTGCTACCGCCAGCCAGTTGGCAGTATTACCGCCACTTTATCACGGACCGCCAGGGTTGCAATTCAGAAAACACTTTCATGCAAGCCTGGTCTAACACTATGGGATCCGTGACCTCCTTGTGGGTCAGTTTCTGCAAGGGCTTGGAAATTGCTGAAAAATTGGGAATCCATTGGCAACAGTAGCCTACCATCCCTAAGAACATCCTGACATCTCTCGGAGTGGTTGGGAGACTCATCTGCAATATGGTTGTGACCCTCTCTCTGGATATTTTCCTTGATCCCATCTCAATCTGGTGACCCAAGTATTTCACTTCCTTCTGACAGTACTGCAATTTAAGTGCAGACACTTAATGACCATTCTTTCCCAAATGACTCAGCAAGGCAATCGTGTCTTACTTGCACTCATCCCTCGTTTTAGAAGCAATCAGTAGGTCATCAATGTACTGTACCAAAGTCGATTGGAAAGTCAATTCCAACAACTCCAGATTCTTTTTCAAGATCTGATTGAATATGGAAGGTGACTCTGAGAACCCTTGAGGAATACGACACCAACAGTAAACTCTGTCTAAAAATTTTAAACAAAAGAGAAATTGGCTGTCCTTATGAAGAGACATAGAAACAAAAGCTTGTGACAAGTCTACGACAGTGAACCACTCAGCATCACATGTAATCTGAAACATTATCACTGCTGGATTTGGCACCATGGGAACAACATTTGATCACAATGTCATTTATTTTTCTCCAATCCTGGACAATTCAAACTTTCCCACAGGGCTTTTTCAACCCCATTATCGGTGAATTACATGGATTGCTCAACACTTCTTTCAGGACCCCTTGTTTAAAAAATTCTGCAATTATTTGGGCAACCTTTATAAGAACATCTCATGGCATGTGGTACTGGGGAATCTGAGGAAAAATTGCGTTTGGCTTTACAGGAGTTTTAACTGGCTCAACTTCCTTTCTCAGACCTAGCTCTTTCCCTGTAAGATCCCACACTTTCTCTTTAACTGTTCCCTGTAGGTCATGAGGAAGCTCCTTCACCGCGAACACTGGAAAGAAATCAATCGGGGGTATTCCTCATTTGTGACTTCATCCTCTGTCTCTGGAGCTGGGTCATCTTCATCATCGCTATTGGTCTGTATCTTAATTCCATCATTTGAACAAGTAATTGAACACCTTGTTTTACACAGCAAGTCTCTTCCCAGTAGGGATACCTGACTTGAATCGCAGACTATGAATTGGTGCAATCCCTAGAAGTTGCCAATTTTAAACTGAACTGGTTCTGTAATTGGGTTGGGCAAACAAATGATTCGCTGCTCCTACAATATGGACTGTCTTTCCTGAAAGGGGCAAATTTGGAACTTCTGCAGATATTACTGTAGAGTGTGTAGCTCCTGTGTCAATCAAGAATGAAACTTAGTGACCCATGACTTTTCCATTCACATGGGGCCTTTCTGATCTACTTCTAAGGAAGATTCAAGCACACATCCCTCCTCATCTGAACTCTCACTCACCTAATCATCTTTCATTCGATTCTCACTGTGTAACGGGAATTGGTGTACTGTGTTATTACTTTGGTTAGACCTCTTGCCTGTGACCTGTTGAGGAAGCATCACCTGCTGCTGTTCCGTTGGGGCTAGAGGTATTTGAATTTGCTGTCTGGGTACCATGGGAACCTGCTGTTGCATTGGCTGCAACTGTGTCATTTGTACACGTGGCATTTGCACCTGTTACATGGGGTGAAAATTTTGCATTGGATTCACATTATTTTGGAAATTCGGATTATGACCTCTCATTCACGGTCCTCTCATCTTTTGAAATTAATTGACATCTGTAGTTTGCTGAACAATATTTTTTCTGCACCATCATCAGACACTCCCACTTCTAATGTCCGACCACTTTGCAAGTGTGGCACAGCAACACTCTTCATTCCCTGCACGTCATTCTGAACCGCTACAGTATTAAAATCGAGACTATGGTTTCCATTACCTACGCGACCTATACCCCTCATCTGATTTTGAAATGCCGCGTTTTCCTGCTGCTACTGTTGCTGCTGTGGAAAGTTTCCCTGCATCCCTGTTTATGCCGCTTCCATCTGCATCATCTTTGCCTTTTCCTTCCACTTTCTCTGCTTCAACGCAATCTCATCACTACAGTACTTTGCATACTGCAACACCTCATCAATTGGCTTTGCTACCAACAAATCAAAACACTCTTAACCATCAGGCTAATGTCAGGTCTCAATCCTTCCACAAACCTGAACACAAAATGAATCATGTCTTTCAGCTCAATTGTTTCTGTACTGCTGTAATGCTTGAATGCCTGCAACAATCTCTCATAGTACTCATGAATCAATTATTTTGCTTCCTGAGCTGTCCTGTCAATTCTCTGCCAGCCAATGTTTTGGGTGAAATTCTCGTTTTCACAAATTCAATCACCTTGTAATAATATTTCATTACCTCAGGAGACGGCGCACTCGTAACCTGATCTCTCTTGTTGGCCAATCTATACTCCTCTTACACTCTATCCACAGATCAGCTGGAACTACTATCTCTAACAGAGTATTCAAGTCTTCCCAGAGGGACTTTGCAAGCTTCACAAACCTGTTTGTCTGCTGGTACCATTCTACTGGCTTCTCTCTCCACCTGGGATAATCATTTGTAAAATACAGAATGTCACTTCTGCTCCAAGGGACATGAACAACATTTCCTCCTGGAATCTCTCTCATTGGTAAAGTTTTCACCCGATCCTTGTCCTGCTGCCCATTTGCAGTCAGCTCCACAGAATCACGTTTTCTTTTATCTCTTTTCTTTACCCATCTGGCTTCCCACTTGTCTAAGGCTCCCCATGTTTGGACACTTTGGAGTAATTCCCTAAGGTGTGCCTTCATTCTCTTGGATCTCATGTGTTCAAAGTCTTTTGCATCAAAATATTCCCTATAACTCCTTTTCAAATGCTTTGTTTTCTCAAGTTCTATGCCGTTCTTCTCTGCTAGGTCTGCTAGCTATTGATGCACATTGTTCACTTTCCTCATCATCTTCGGGCACAGATATCTCCACTCTGCTTCCATGAAAGACTCTAACCTATTCACTCCCATTGTTCCCTCAATGAGCTCACCTGCTTCCATTCCTAGCCTCCTGTAGTTCAAGTACTCCTCTCCCTTTGGAGCACTCTGTGGGGTATTCAGCTTGTCTAACCATTCAGTCAGTTGCTGGGCTGTTAAACCTTGCAACAAAATATTATTAACCTGGGCAGGTGACACTTGTTGCACAACTGTATTCAGGGACTGCAGTGTCAATAAGTTCAGGCTCTGACTAACATTCAAACCTGTCATAGTACTAGGAGGAACTTCGAACGGGCTAAGGTCTAGAAGTGATCTTGATCACTTAAAGGTTTGTCCCACAGGAGAGACTACTCGGATATTCTCATTAAGTCCTCCCCTCATTGAACTCTGATTCAGGACTCCCTGTCCATCCGCACTAGGTTTCTCTTGTTCAAGCAAAGGCACAATCAGACCTATGGTTACAGGTACAGATACAGCATCTGGGCCTGGTCTAATACTCAGGTTCTGTGGGAGAGTAACTCCAGCGTTTTGGTTCATTAGTACAGACATATCTGTCTGGGTCCCTGTTATCGGAGTGTATTTTGGCATTACTTGTGGCTGCACCTGAGGCAGTAAAAGTGGATTCGGATCTGTCTGAACCAACATTGGTTTCGGGAAAGCCTGTCCTGTAGGCACTATTAAGTTTGTGGCAGTTTCCACAATGGGCACATCAGGGTAAATTCTCAGGACCCTTGGCTGTGGTACCTGAATTTGGACTACTGGAGCAGTAGGTGTATTAAGACTGCTCTGCACAGGACTCATTGTTGCGTTAACCTTGGTCGGAGCCGAAGGATCTGCACTGGTGCTCCAACCACTCTCATGTGCTGCATATGGTGGTGGATGATTTCTCAATAACTGTTAAATAAACTCATCATCGTCTGATTCTTCCTCCAATGTCACTGATCTCCTAGCCTCCTTTGGTCTCACCTCCTTACTCTGGGAAGGGCTTCTTTTTGTTTTTCTGGAAGCTTTTCTTTCTTCTCTCTCACTGTTCTGTATAATCACAGGAAACAACTTAATTCCCTATAAGGTCTCGGTTCTCCAAAACCTCTGGTCATGATCCCATCTAGCCTCTGCTAGTGTCTTTTCTGACTTTCTCATTATCCTCTCAAATTTCTGTTGCTGTTGCTCTCTGGCTACTAGCTCCCAGATCGCTAATTGTTTGAACTATGCTGGTCTCAGAGGGGGCTTCAGATCATACAGCACCCTCTTCAGATGCTTTAAGCTCCTCAAATGAAATGTTTAGTTGGCAGGAAACGATAAGCTCTCATCTTTCTCTGTCACTTTTCACCATTGCTTCAACCAAAAACATGGTGCAATGCCCTTTCTTCGATTACAATGTAAGCTGGAGTATCTTCTGGTGGTGCAATATCTCCTATACTCGTTGTAATGTACGTAGCTCCCCTTAAAGCACTCTTTAAAGCTTTGAAAAATGTCATTTTTGCAACCTCTTTGTTATTCAAAATCAAATCAGGAAGTGACTTTTAATCCCAGAATTCTCTTTATCCACCCTCTCAACCAATTGCGCTTCAAGGACGGCTGCCACTCTGTGTGTGACCCTTCTCACTAACCAACCTATCTCAATGTGGCTCCAATGACGTCACACTCACACAAGTCTTGAGGCTTGTCCTCCCAAACTGAGATTCACACAAAGCTAATGTATAATTATTGTAAGCGCTAAACAAAATTAAAAACCAATTTGTCTGTTTACTACAGGTAAGGTAACACAATCGCTTCAGAACTTTACTCCTTCTTTCTCAGTTTCCCTTATTCGCAAGCAAAATTTGACCCAAAAATTTCACTCTCAACTGATCAGTGGGTCTGTCCTGGTGCACATAGGACTCGTCAGATCTAAGTCGAAAAAATTATTTCTCTCACTTTGACCTACACTCTGACTTGTCGACTAAGCCCGAATGACCTATTAAACCAGACAAATTACAACAAAACCCAAGTGTCTCATAAACTTTTCAATATACTCCAGAGTCTTGGACCACGCATGGTCCGTATACCAACAGCCATGTGGACAATGTTTAGCACAAAGTGCCACACACATGTGAAGTTCGACGACTTCCCTACTCTCACACTTCAGAGAACACACACTCCTTCTACAACTTCATTTGGAGTATGCAAACTCCCTGAACCCTGAGATGTGCATAAGCTGTGCAGGAGCAAAATCTACTTCATTCACACTGTCACTAGAACCCGCTGAACATCCTCAAACAACCATTGGCAAGCTCTAATATCCTAGGAATGTCATTTCTAGGACATAGGGGCATATTCTCTCTCCAATTTGTATAATTGAATCTAAAAAAAATCCAAATTTTCACAAATTTTGCCAAATCTGCGAAATGTTTTGCTCCCTGTAGGGTATTAATCCTTACCTTACTATCATCTCTGGGGACACCTGTTATTTCTTGCTTAAAATCTCTGGGACCAAATACTCCTGCCTATCTGGACTGTTTGATGGGCTCCTAAGGAGACAAACCATCAATCTCTGCTACCATGTCTGCTAGCGCGTCCGATGTTAATAAGAAAACCTACAAGGGAGACACAAATAGGTCGATGAACCTTTTGACTCGCTTTGAGGTTTTCCCACCATATAGCCTGTTTGTGCAGATCAATAACCAAAATCAATCAATAACATTAGTAATCAATAAGAGTCAGTAATTGTCAAACACCATGACCATGCAGCCATGAATAACCACACCTTTAGGTAAAAGTTAGAATATTGATTTCCCTATATTAACAAGGCTAACGTAACCTAAAATAATCTCAAAATCAATTGTTAAGCATACAGAAACATCACTGGCTGTCCAAAGCGGCGAAAGAACCGCAATCTAATCAAAGCTTGAGCTACTACACATTCTAAAGTTACAGTGCAAATTAATAACAAGAAGAACTGCGCAAACTATATTACATAAAATTTGTTTCAGCAAAGACAAGACATCAAAAGTTATTACATGTAACAAACTTTATCAGTGAGCTCCCTAACTAACACCAGATTAGAATAGCATGTTTGGCTTCATGCAAAACAACTTAGTCAATGCAAATTTGGAAAAACATCTACCTATGGCTCTATCAAAATAACTGTTGGTACCTAGAAACAAAAGCAAATAGACATAGCAAACAATATGATAGTCAATATACCTATCCTCAGTTGGGTCAGCAAGCTGTGACAGTCTTTGTCCTTAGGACATCAGTCTGGTCAGCAAGGCATCAGGATTCAGCATCAAAGCTCAGAAAAAGCAGTCCTAAAGCAATAGTGTTAAGCATGTCTCTTCTCAAGACGCTCAAGAAAGTAATTTTGGTATCTCCTCTCTGTGCAGTCTGGCTAAGTTAGATTTCCTAAAACTACTTCCCACTTCCTAATTGGTCAGGGGATCACATGTTCACACTTTGTCCAAAAAACTAAAACTTAAAATCTACATTTTTACTAGTACATGGTTCACATATCGGTGATTGGCTCCTTTCGTACTGTTCTCATCATCCGGCTCGTCAGGTAACAATATTGTTGCGGCTTATACTCCAGTCAGTATGGCCTTTGTTTTTCCTGGGAAAGTTAGTCTCACACACATTACATTTTACATTGTTGCATTAGCTAGCACAACATTCTCCAGCAAGCAGTTCTCATTAGAAAGATTTTTTTGTTGCTAGGAGCACATGGACAGTACAGCGGAAAATCACAATTTAATTCTCTAAGCAGACATTTTATTAAACGCCTAAGGCATACAGCTTGACATGAGGCCAGGCAACTAGGCCAAGACCGCTACTAAGTTAAGGCCTACAATTAATAGAGCTAAAACACTTTGCATAACCCTTAATATGACATATTACTACGTACATTAATCAAACGAAAGATCAATAGTTCATTTTAATATGCCATTAATAAGAACACTTTGTGAACATTGGCGGCCACTCAGGTAGTCACTCCTTCAAATGCTTGCATTATTTTTCCCTACGTTATTTCGTTTTCTATGCAAATCCAACACTGACATTACATGAATAATCATTCAGAATTTCATTTAAAAAACTCAGCGTTAACAGTTGTTATCTAGTTTTTCCTGAATTAGTGTATTTTTTGTACATAAATATTTATATTGTTTTACAACTTTTAAAACATTAACAAAAATCATGAGATTTTTTGCATATTGTAATTTTTTTGTGTTAAATTTTTTTCTATTTGTGGTAATGTAAACGTAGTCTTTTTCATTTGATTTTGCTGCCATCTTTTTCCCATTTATTGTATTTTGTAGATTTATTTTTTGCAGTCTTTGGAGGGAGCCCGTGTGTATGGTGATTAATGGGTATGGTATTTAGGAAAGAAATCTAATTTACTATTATTTAACCTATTGCAGTGGGTGGAGTAGCCTAAAATTAAGGTTAGTGTTGGTATGTTTGTGTAGTTATAGTGCGTTTTTAGTTGGGTTTAGAGAATATACACAGCTACATGAGTGTGATAAGTCTTAGGGCCTGATCACGACCTTGGCGGATGGGATACTCCATCACGAACGTGATGGATATCCCATCCGCCGTATTAGAGGTTCCATTATATCCTATGGAACTTGTAAAACGGCAGTCCAGATATCCGTCAAGTATGCAACAGAGTATCCCATCTACCGAGGTCGTAATTACGCCCTTAATGCTTAGGGTTTTATGTTTATTTGTAGATTAGGTGTTGATATAATATGAAAAGGCCAGATGTGCCAAGCATTTTTGCATTTGCAAATGGCCTAGCTCACAGGATGGGCCCGTTTGAAAACATAAAAAGGCATTTTGTTATGTATAAAACCAAAACTGCAACTCGGAAACATGTAACCAATTTGCAATTTAGGTTTATGACCAAATACAGATTCAGTATTTGGAAGTGTGTGCTTATGGTGTCCCTTCCAAATACTGGATCGGAATGGTATGAATTAATGTTTTTTGATGGAATTCAGGTCGCTAAACGTAATACTTTACCAGCTACAAACATGTAGTGGTAACCCATTCGCAAATGGCAATGGGCCCCTTTGGGAACCCATCTTCTTTGTGAATTTAAAAAAAACGTTTGTAAAAAAAAAGTTTAAGAGGAGGCAGTAGTCCACTGGACCACTGGCACATTTTGAATATACAAAAAACAAAGAAACATTTCTGTTTAACAGAGTCCCGTTTTCTTTAAGGAAAATGGGCTAGCCAGCCACCATCCCTGTAATGGCTGCGATTCTCAGTTGGTCACAATTTATGACCTACCTCATTACTATTCATGAGGTAGGTCAAATTGCAACGCACTAGGAGTCAGTAATTTGCAAACAGATCTATTAGTACACAGGTTAGTTCTCGTTTTGCAGGTGTTTGTATAGGGGGATTGTTTGTTTCCTTGGTGGGTATGTATGATTTTTTTATGGTGATGCACAGACCATTACTTGTCCTAAATACTTTTTTTTTGCAAGAAATATGACATGGACTTTTTATGTCCAAAGTTTTTTAATTCTTTTCCTTGATTTTTGCAGCTTTAGTCAGGTGTGTATTGCATCTTTATATATTTTTTGGATTGTTTTGAAGGACTTGATATTGATTTTTTGGACGAATTAATTTTTTTAAACCCCATTAAATGCTGAGGCTCTTTTCACCCCTTTGCTGAGCCTTTTTACGGCTATGTGGGGTAGTTCGCTCTTACACTCCATGAATTTCATCCACACAAGGTATCCAGGCCAAAATGGCATCCTTTATTTCCAATATCATTGAAATTTGAAAGGTATGTAGGGTTTGCAGAGGTCGATGGAGCGGACTGAGAAAATGAACAAAATATAGCTAAATTCGGTTTTGTTTTTTTTTCAATGGAAAAAAGTGTTATGGAAAAAAGTTTGTGGTTTGTTTTCTGATAATGACATCAAAGATGAAAGGTTCACCGTGCTAAAGTCAACATCTTCCAAGCTTTCAGGAACACGCAGAGCTGTGTGGAAAAAGCTAATTGTTTACTTCTGGTTAGTGGTGGAAACAGGTGCTAAGGCCATGGGAGCAAAATGTGTTGTTTCTTACACACTGGCTTTCATTTGGAAGGCACAAATTCATATAAATCCTATTTATAATAAAAAATGCTCACTATTCTTCAGTACCATATGCCTATCGATAAAATGGTGCTCCACCTATATGACTACAGCTTCAATCTACGCCACAATTCACCACAAAATGTGACCAGGAAACATCATATTTTACCAAGCAGACTCCATGTTTTTTTTTATTTGGGTAGCTGTGGATTTTGTGCAGTAGCTCAGCCTCCCAAACACAGACATTTCTGTAAAGTAGACACCAGGTAGAGTTCAGGGAGAGTCCATGGTGGCATGACCCACCAGGTAATTTTAACAGGAAGCCATTGTAAACTTCAAACTTTGACTAAAACACACACATTTTGTTCATATTTCTGTAACTGAAAGTTCTGAAACCGATGGGAAGCAACACATTTCCTACCACACAGCATTCCCTCAAGTCTCCCAATAAAAATGGTACTTCACTTGTGTGGGCCTAGCCTTCGCAACAGGAAAGGGTCCAAAATACAATATGAACACATCACTTTTTTCCACTAAAACCCAACCCTTTTATTGCCATTTGGGTAGCTTTAGATTTTGGGTCATAGCTCAGCTATAACCTGGGGAAATTGTAGAACCTGCACATTTTTGTGAATTAGACACCCGGGTGAGTCCAAGGTGGCATGACATGTGTGGCTCTCAACGGGTAATTTTATCAGGAATCCCTTACAAACCTCAAACATTGGATAAAAACACACATTTTCCCTACATTTCTGTGCAAGAAACTTCTTAAATCTGCAGAGCTCTACAAATATCTACCATCCTAAGTTCCCACATGTCTCCCAATAATAACAGTAATTAACTTTTGTGGAGGGGCCAAGAGACCTTGGTTTGATCCATTTCTGTTGCAGGCACTAGGCCCAGCCACACAAGTGGAGAAGCGTTTTTACCGGGACAAGTGGGGTAACGTTGGTTGGTAGGAGTTATGTGGATTCCTGTTGATTCTGGAAGTTTCAAACATGGAAATGTAAGGAAAATTCTTGATTTTAGGCAAAGTTTGAGGTTTGCAGGGCATTGTGGGACAGGAAACCTAGTGAGAGGCAAGCAAGGCCTACCACTATGGACTCCTGCGTTTGTTTAATATTCAGTAATCTGCGTGTAAGAAATCATGTTATTTGGTTCAGGGCCCACTCAGACAGCAATCACAATAATTGTCAGGGTGAATCACAAAAGTCACTAATTTAACCTTTGCTGAACCCTGTGGGAGCTTGGCACAAAAGCAGTCAGGCTTAACTTAGAGGCAATGTGTAAAGTGTTTATGCAACACACAAACCGTCATAAAGTAAAAGCACAACACAAGAATAATAACACACCAATTCAGAATTATAGAGTACATTTTAATACATCATGTGACACAAAAATAGGAAAAATCCCATCAATAGAACTGGAGATATGCAATTTCAAAGATTGAAGGTACTTATAACGCTTAAAAGCGTTATCTGGTCGTACAAGACCGAGTGAAAGTCACAAGTCCAGGCTGACCGTGATGAAGCATGGGCTATATACAGGAACCCAGTTAGTCCCACTGAAAATGTTACCTTCTTAAGTCCAGAATGAAGAGTTGAGTTTGCAGTAAAGCAGGCTGTGAGGAGCAGGGAGAGGGTATCGGATAAATGGTGCTACAGGGTGAAGAGCAGGTTGGGTGTCATGGATGGTGAAAGTTGTCGCTATAGCATAAAGATCCTGTTGTGCATCGTGGACAGTCACTGCTCAAGCTTTGCGTTGGCGGCACCATGGGCTGTCTATGATGTAGTGTGAAGTACAGATCTTGCTGGTGATCAGCATAGGAGGTAAGATCTTGGCATGAACAGGCCTGTTCACAGTCACTAAGAGCCCAAAACTTCAGGATTTCTCCTTTTCTTTTAGGAGGAGCTCCACTGATGCCACACCAAAGGTCCAGGACTTGAGTGCCACATCTTGGGGAAAAGGAAGTCACTTAGCAGAGCAAGCAACGCTCAGGCAGCTCCAGTTGCAGGTCTAGGCAGGTTCAACACAGCACATTCACTGGGCATTGCAGAGAAGTCTCTGGAGCTTGTTGTGTCCCTGTAGCTCAGAACAAGAGGTCTGTCCGCTGACTCTTGAAGTCACTTCAGCCTGGAATTAAGTGTGCAGGTACGGTATTCCTTCTCAGACAGCAGGCATAGCCTCAAGAAGCAGGCAGTCCTCTGGCAGCAGGGCAGTCCTTTTTCTGTAGCATCCACAGGTCCAGGAGTGTACTGCAGAGTGGGATTGAGGGTCCCCTTTTTATACAATGTGCCCAATTTGAAGTGGAAGAAACATCTGAAATCTTCCTCCCATTTTCTGCCTCTATGTCAAGGTTCCAGTCTGTCTGCAGGCACAGTAGGCTAGTGTGAAGTCCTTTGTGTGTGAGCTGAGGCAGTGTCTCTGAAGCACAAGTGTGACAGGTGACAGCTCTGCCCCCCCCATCAAATCAGGATGGCCAATCCTGCCAACACCCTAACCCTATATTGTGTGGCTGTCTGTGAGGAACATACAAAGTTCAACAGACAACTACACCTAGTCATGTGACCCAGGAATAGACTGCAAATACCAAATGGTTAGGACAAGAAAATGCCAAATTTCTAAAAGTGTCACTTTCAGAATTGTGACTTAAAATCTGACTTTACCACTAAAGAGGGATTCAATTTACAATTACTCAGACATCAAACATGATATTCCTATCTGCTCCTAATCAAAAGGTATAACTTATTAAATGTAATAAGGGAACCCAATGTTATCCTATTGGAGAAGAAGGCCTTGCAATACTGAAAAACGAATTTGAGAGTTTTTCACTACCAGGACATGTAAAACTTTTCTATACCATCCACTCTGTCATATGGGCTATTTAGGGCCTACCCTAGGGATGACACATTTGATAAAAACAAAGGTTTAGCTTGGCAAATGGTTTATTTTGCTAGGTCAAAATGGCAGTTTAAAACTGCACATAGAGGCTGCAACGGCAGGCCTGAGAAGTGTCTCAAAAGGTTACCTACTTGAGTGGTACAATCAGTGCTGCAAGCCCATTAGTAATATTTAATTTACAGGTCCTAGGTATATGTAGTACCACTTAACTAGGGACTTATAAGTAAATTAAATGTGCCAATCCAATGTAAAGCAATTTCACCATGTTTAAAGGAGAGAGCACAAGCGATTTAACACTGGTTAGCAGGGCTGAAGTATGCAGAGTCCTAAAGCCAACAAAAATGAATTCAGCAAAACAGTAGGGATGAAGGAAACATGTTTGTGGGTGACCATTCAAAAAGGACCATGCCCAACCAGTTGAAATATCAACACTGAAAAACTGGGACTGCAGTATCTATCACCTGAAATTGAATGGTGTTTAAAGCTTTAATTTATTGAAGCCTAGATAGCTATAAACTGATTTTATGTCATCTTTACATATGTTTCACTTAAGGAAGAGCACTGCACCATCTATACTAATTTATAGGTTCTATATTTACATTCCAAAACTTTTAAAATAGGACCATTTGAAGTATGCGTTTAAAATTGGGTCCCTGTTGTTTATTTATTTTTCTGATTTGTCTGTTTGAATTGGATTGTATACTTAGAAAATAGGACTTGTCTGTAGCTTGAAGGTGTGTTAGTCTAATGTACTGCTTCATAAATGAGTCCCATGGAACTAATGTTCATGTGTCCTACAAAGGTGGTCCAACACATTCAATAGCATATTTTTGCAGGTTGGTAATTTATGGATATAGGTAACAATGTGTATTTTTTTGCAAACATTTCTGAAATTCAATGACAATTTGCCAAAAGTACACTTTCAGAGCAAAGTATGGTTTGTCAGTATTGTATCTGATGTTTTTTGAGTGACTGTGCACCTCATGTACAAAAAGTCACAAAAGATACTGGTTGTAGATTGCGTTACATGGAAAACGTTTGTGTGATCATGTCTCTTACTAATAATGGACAATACTTTTTTTACACACAATGTACAGTCCTATTAAAAAAGTTACATAAAACTGCACAATGGGAAATGTTGACAAAGTTGACAAAGTTGGCAAATTTCAAATAACCCAAAATAGAACAATGTCATTAATTTCAATATCGTAATCAAAACTTTGCCTCTGCATCACCCGTGGCCAGTCTGCTTGGGGAAGGGGCCACATCCCCCATATTTTTCCAGACAAGAAGAGTGTCTGTCAGGCAGAACAGAGGGCAGCATTACAGACACTCTTCTTGTTCAGGTCAGGCAGCCAGCAGCAAGACATGCACTAACTGCGAAGGTGTCTGACTACCTGAGCTGTGGGCGTGATCTCCATAGCTTGGAAAAAGTGTCTTGAAACCGTCCTGCTTGTGACGAGGGAGAGCGCCACTGATAGCCTCAGATCTAGGCACTTCAGTTTTAAGCCCTGAAGTGGCCAGGGTCGAGTGTCAATCAGTGACACCTCATCACAGAGTGGGGTGGGGTCAGCAGTCTCATTGACCCCATCCCTTGACCCCATCCCACACTGTGATGAATAAATGACTGCTGCCTTACCCTAGGTCAGCCAAAGAAAGAAGGCAGCAATCTCAACTCTCCTGGGACCTCTGAGATTTCCGTCCGGGACAGCAGTGGTGAAGGTAAGTTTTATGGGTTTTTTTATGTTTGGTGTGTGCTGTGTGTGTATGTATGAACGAATGTATGTATGTTTGTTTGCGAGGGTGTCTTGTAAAGGGGTGTGTGTGCAGATGTGTGAATGCATGGGTGTAAGTGTTTATGAGTGTGTATGTAGCCCCCTGTTCCCTGTGTTAAAATGACAAGCTACCACTGCTCTGCCTAATACTGATGTCTTCGGTGCTTGTACAATATATGGAACCCATTACAGGCACTGACTTAGATACTGAAATGAGAGCCAATATGCTGGGCAACACAAAACATCAACTAGGCAGGTCTCCAGGGTGTCACCTAGTGCATCACCATGAGATGGAATTTAAGGGCACAGCTAGATACATGATTAAACTTATGAATTCTTTGAGTGCCATCTATAGAGGAGCTATAGTCAGTAGCAACAAATCTGACTTGTATTATTCACTGAGTTAGCCATTATGACAATACTTTGTCCAATGTTTCTCATATGTCAACATTTCTGTGTCATTCACTATGAAAGTCTTGCATGCATAAAGTTATCTGTTAAGAAACAAAGGGGGTGATTCTGACATTGACGGGCGGCGGAGGCCGCCCGCCAATGTTCCCCCGTCCAAATACCGCTCCGTGGTCACAAGACCGCGGAGGGTATTTTGAGATTTGCCCTGGGCTGGCGGGCGGCCGCCAAAAGGCCGCCCGCCAGCCCAGGGCAAATCTACCTTCCCACGAGGACGCCGGCTCCGAATGGAGCCGGCGTAGTGGGAAGGTGCGACGGGTGCTGTTGCACCCGTCGCGTATTTCAGTGTCTGCAAAGCAGACACTGAAATACCTTGCGGGGCCCTCTTACGGGGGCCCCTGCAGTGCCCATGCCATTGGCATGGGCACTGCAGGGGCCCCCAGGGGCCCCGCAGCACCCCCTACCGCCATCCTGTTCCTGGCGGGTAGGGGGTGTCAGAATCCCCATGGCGGCGGAGCGCGCTCCGCCGCCATGGAGTATTCCCCCGAGCAGCGGGAAGTCGGCGGGAGACCGCCGACTTTCCGCTTCTGACCGCGGCTGAACCGCCGCGGTCAGAATGCTCGTGGGAGCACCGCCAGCCTGTTGGCGGTGCTCCCGTGGTCGGTGGCCCAGGCGGCCACCGGCCGCCAGGGTCAGAATGACCCCCAAAGTGCTTTACTACTGGCTTACTACCAGCCTGAGATTAGCTGTGTTTAAGACTAAGAGAAGGCCTCCCAAAGATCTCATGTAGTTTGTAATTTAACTAATAATCTTCATGGCTAGGATAGTCTGAACTTTACTGGCTTCACACTTGCTCACTGTGACATCCTCCTGCAGACATAACTCTGACACCTGCCTCTAGAAAAGGTCAGGAGGGTGGGAAAAATGATTTCCCAGCAGAGGTCTTGAACTGTCATCAGGATCCCTCAACAAAAGAATTAAACAGGTTTTCCACTACCAATCGATTTACTATTTGGCATTAAGCAGACATGCCTACTCAAGACTCTTGTGGTACATCTGACACAAATTAATTGCCCTAGTTACACAGGTATGGTGCTTTTTGTTCGACCTCTACATTTAAGGCACTCCAATAACTAGGGCTGTGACAATAAAATAGTGATGTCCAACAAGACTGTAACATTAAGGAGTTTTCTAAAAATGAGCAACCCAGCTCCTCCCACTTTCCCTCCTCTGCAGATGCCCTTTATCCAGTAGATCCATAGAGCTGTAATTTATATCAATGTGTTACCTTGCTTCTACAGAGAATGATACCAGAGGGACTTTATGAAGAAGGAAGTGTACTCCACTCATGAAAGAAATGTACTACCTGACACTGGTTTTCAAGGAACGTTACAACCATGAACCATTTCATTTTTAAGAGAAATATAATTATATGAAATGCTAGGGCAGGTGTTCTAATAAAAATATTAATGAATATTCATGTATTCTGTGTAATGGATTTGCGTAGAAAATTTATTAATCTAGAGAAAAGTAATGCAGATGTTTGAAAATATGACCACGTGAGTGGCTGCTATTGTTCACAAAGTGTACTTATTAATGGCTTATTAATATGAAATATGGAGCTTACATTTGATTAATGTAGTAAAATATCATACTGAGCATTATGCATTATGTCTTAGCTTTATTAATTGTAAGCCTTAACTTAGCGGAGGTCTTGGACTAGTTGCATGGCCTTATGTCAAGCTGTATTTCTTAGGCGTTTAAAAAAATGTTTGCTTAAAGAATTAAATTGTGATTTTCCACTGTGCTGTCCAAATGTGCTCGTAGCTGAAAGTCTTTCTCATGAGAACTGCTTGCTAGGAGATGCTGTTCTTACTAATGCAACATTGTAAATGTAATGTGTGTAAGACTGACTTTCTCAGGAGAGAACAATGACCCTACTGGCTGGAGTATAAGCTGCAACAATATTGTTACCTGACAAACCGGAAGATGAGAACGGGACAAGAGGAGCCATTCATCGATATGTGAACCGTGTATTAGTCGAAACTATAGATTTGAAGTTTTCGTTTTATTGGACCAAGTGTGAACATGCGATCCCTAGACCAATAAGAACTTGGGAAGTAGTTCTATCTTAGCCAGACTGCACAGAGAGGAGACCGCTCTTACTTTCTTGACAAGGGACGTGCTTAACTTTAATGCTTAAAGACTTTGGAGGTCATTACAACCCTGGCGGACGGTGTTAAAGATGCGGTAATACCGCAAACAGGCCGGGGGACAAAAAAAGGGAATTATGACCGTGGCGGAAACCGCCAACATAGACAGCCACTTTAACACTTTGCCCGCCACAACGGTACAGACAAGAAGCGCGGCGGTCACCGCCAACAGACAGGCGGGAGACAATGTACCACCCACAGTATCACAACCCGCCAATCCGCCACATTTTCCGGGGCAGATTCACCGTGGATAAAAACACGGCGGTAACAGCTTTTTCAATGGGAAAACGCTCACCTCTACACATCCCACGAGGAAGGAGGACACCATGGAGCCGGAATTACAAATCCTCCCTGCCCTTGTCTTCCTGCTCATCTACGAACACCAGCAACGGCGGCGGCGAAGACAGTGGTGAGTACTGCACCTACGACATAGGGGAGGGGGGAGGCAAAAGTGAGGGGGACACACACGCAACACCCCTACCCCCACCCTCACCCTCGCACATTACAACACACACACCAATGCATTTCCAAACATCACAGTAACAACCCACAACCCCCCCGGAAGAATGCAAAGACAAAAGGAAATCAGTTCAAAAATTGTAATGTATCAAAATACAGTTACCAAATATATACAGATATATATACACATTCAAAAGTATATACATTATGAGAAGTAGTGCAGGTATGCACATATCAATGTCCGTGCACCACTGGGCAAAAAATGCATGGGCGAGGCCCACACTAGATACCTGTCCACAAACGGAGAGAACACTGCAGGGGCATCAGATAGAAATACAACAGGCACCTCAGGGGGAAGGGAAGGGGGGGCACCTCAGACGGATTACAGTACCACGCCAGGGCTCCATGCCCATTGATGTATCCTGGGGAGTGCAAAGCCACAGTCTCTCAAGTCTCTGCAGTGGGTGGGTTGCCCACTATACCATCCTGGGGAGTGCAAAGCCACAGTCTCTCCATTTACCATTTATTTATTTAATTGTTATTAGCCTATCCGGCCTTAACAATAATCACACAATAGATATCAATCCCTCGAACTCCATAAAAATCACATTAAAATAAAAACATCTCAATAAAAGGAACTATGCTTGAATTTTTGATTTAACATGTGCCAAAATGTATCCAATTTACCATGCATTATCGTAAAACCTGATTTGACCATAATTTACATAAAAACTTAACTTATTCTAGAAAAACGTTATGAATCTAATATTTAAAATGTCTTATTATGGGACGAGTCATTTGGGGCCTTGCATTGCCTTCCAGCCATTTAATAAAAGACCGAGGCCTAACCCAGTTTACATTACCCTGCACCGATTTCCCAAGCTAAATAGGTACGGGATAACATAGGCTATTGTGCCTGTGCCAACTGTAGGTGCATTGATAGACGTAATTTCCATGCTTCCAAGATATAAGTTGAGACCTTTGTCACAATGTATTTCTCATCTGAACGCATACATAGCGCTTCCGCCTCCTTGCACTTCCTAACTCCGAAAGTTCTGAAAAGTGGACGAAGGTACAATTTACGGAGTCTGAGCGTAAAGTGACATAGTAAAAGGAAATGGGAAAGTGTTTCCGGACCACCATGAAGACATGGACAACATTCTAAACTACCCGGAGGAGCGGATTGCCATCTGTTGACCACCGCTGTCACTGGTAGTGTGCCCATACGGAATTTAAAGTAGAGAGCCCTTTTTTCCTCCGGATAAATACTGTCTATGAATATTGCTGGTTTAAGCTCTTGGTTAAACAAAATATACCGCTTGAATAAAGGGCTAAATGACTCGCACATAATCTCTGTCTTTCGCTCCCAATATGCCTTTTTTATGACAGCAAGACTAGGCCTTCCGATTTTTTCAGGATGGAGCCAAAAGTCATCCTGGGCGATAGCAGCCAGGATAGTTGAAATATGTTTGAACCAGGGCAGTTTCCGATGGTTTTGCAGCTTCATGATATCCTTAAGTACGTCTCTGAATGGTTTGAGAGCCTCTTTTGTCCAAATACGGATCCAGTATCTTACTGGAGCCAGAGCGATGTAGTCCTCAACCTTTCTCATCTGTAGATCAATTCTTATTGCGTTCATTGGTGTAGCATTACCTAGACAAAGTAATTGGCGTAAAAATTTGTTCTCGGTTACTTGTATTGATGGAATCTTTCTGAATCCCCAGATCTCTGCGCTGTAAAGTGCTGCGGCTCTTGCTTTTGTTTTGTATGCAAGCAGCGCGGAGCTCACGGAGTGATTGCCTGTAGCCTTTGCAAATCTGAGTACTGCTCCGGCTTGTTGGGCCAAGGAAATTCTGCTTTTGTAGATTTGTGGTTTCCATGTCTGTTTTTCATCTAATCTGCAGCCCAGGTAATCATAGGAGGCCACTCGGGCCAAAGGCTTATTATTTACCCTAAAAGTCGATTGCAACGTCTGTTTTTGGTTGAGAATCATAAACTTTGTTTTCCCCTCATTGATTACCATGCTCCTTGAGGTACAGAAAGATTCGAAGCCCCTAAGTAGACCATGCATTGCTATCTCTGTTCTTGCCAGTAATACGGCGTCATCAGCAAAGAGCAAGATAGGTATACTTTCATTGGCTAGTTTTGGCACGTCCAGATTTAATTCCTTCAAAACTTGACTTACTTTATTTATATAACAATTGAATAAGGTTGGGGCCAAAACGCAGCCTTGTTTTACACCTCGCTCAATTGGAATTTTGGCCGTATAATCATTTCTCGTAGAATATCTGACCCTGGCAGTGTTTCCTGTATGCAATAGAATTAGCAGCCTTAAGATTTTTCCCTGTATGCCCATGTCCGACAATAGCTGCCATAATGTTTGGCGATTTACGCTGTCGAAGGCTGTTTGGAGATCCACAAAGACCAGGTATAATGGACTGTTTTTAAGGGTGGCGTATTTAGCACAGATCATGTTTAGCTTAAAAAGTTGGTCTGTTGTACTTTGGCCTCTCCTAAAACCAGCTTGGTGTGTTGATATTAAATCTCCGTCCTCTAGCCATTGGTCTAGACGCGACTGAATCAATTTGGCAAAAATCTTTCCAACACTATCAAGCAGTGAGATAGGTCTATAATTGCTCACCATGTCCCGAGGCCCTTTTTGTGAATTGGAACGATTATTGATTCCTTCCAAGAAGGAGGGATTACCTCGTAATGCCAAACACTGTTGAATAGACGGGCTAGAGCAGGTAACCATAACGTTAGCTGGTTACGGTAAGCATCTGAAGGGATGCCATCTGGGCCTGCAGCCTTATGCGGCTTTTGAAGGAGGATAACTTGTTTAATCTCTTTTTCACTGAATTCCGGTATTAACTTCATTGCACGTGGAATGACGTGGGCTACTTGCGTGGAATTTGTGCTGGAAAATTCGTTAGAGACTAGTATATTCTGGGTTCCGTTTACCGATCTAAAAAGACAATTTGAAGATGCTGCGTGGGTCTTTTGAAGAGGAAATACTTTGCTTGATCTTTGATTTCTGCCTCCCAGCCCTTGAGTGAGGATGTTTGAGTTAATGGTCATCCCTGGTTCTGTCTTGGCCACTTCCTGATACAAGGCAGTAAAGTGCTTTACCCAAAGTTGAGGGTTAATATTCAGTTCTAGGTTTTTTGGGGGTCCTTCGCATCCCCACCTGACTATCTCCCAAAACTTTTTGGAGTTCCCTGCCGTTATTGCTTGCAATAAAGTTTTCCAAAGTTTATGTGGAAATATCTTCCTTTTGTATCTTAATAATTTTTTGTACTGTTGCCTACATCCATGAAAATGTTGCTCGTTGGAATCATTCAAGTGCCGGTTCTTCAGTGCTAGTGATAAGGTCTTTTTTAGCTTTAAACAATCTTCATCGAACCAGCCCTCCATCATTTTAGGATTGATTTGAGGATGCTTGATCTTTTCCTTTTTTGTTTGCAGTAGCAAATTATTAAAGTTATGCAGGAGGGGTATAGCGTCATTATCTGATGGGTTTAAGAACGTGCTAAGTGATGACAACCAGGTTTGGCTGGGAACACTCATATAAGGTTCATCCTCATTTGACCTTAATATGTTTTTCCTGTTTGGTCTCATAGTTATTGTTAGGCTATTTCCGTTGAATGGAGACTCCGCCTTCCCTGGGCTCGTGTCCGGATGGACTATCTCCATTAGCAGTGGGTCGTGATCACTCTCGATTCTGTCCCTTATTTCCATATCGATGACGTAATGCCAGGCTTCGATGTTTATTGCCATATAGTCAATTATGCTTTGCCTTTTTCCAGTTCGAAAGGTAGATTTAAAGGTTTTATCTGACTTTGTTCTCCCATTTAATGTGCGAAGTCCTCCTTCTATTAATGCTTCAAAGATTAATTCTCCTTTCTTGGAGTCATTACAACGTTGGATAAGAGGCGTTGGGATATTCCAAGCATAATCTTCCTCTGCTACTTGTTCGTCCCAGAGGATAGAATGAGGTTTAGTGTTGAAGTCACCACATATCAATAAAAAGGTTTTACAAGGTTGGAGAGAGCGATTGTTCATGTGACCTGGTACTGGGTTCCTCCGATCCATGGTTCTTTTGTTTAGGATATGTTCTTTAAGGAGCCGCACCCCTGGCGTAACTTGAGCCCGGCTGATAGGTGGGAAGTACACATTTACTATTTCAAGTGACCATTCCTCGTATTTGACTGCGAGCGTCTGGATTCCCTTGCTTTGTACGGTGTGAGTTACTACGGAGTTCCTCAGTAATGAAGTTCTAATCCAAATACTCAGACCTCCCGAGGGTCTTCCTTTTTTTTGCTTAATTGCAGGTGAGTGGAAGGTGGCGAACCCATCTAGGTCAATAGCATGTGTAGACCAAGTTTCTTGGAAGCAGCTGATGTCTTGTTTTTTAATAAATTCAACCCAGTCTTTATCTTCCATTTTGTTTTTTAAACCTGCTATGTTCCAGCTTAGAATTTTTAATATGGGACTGGTTTTATTTTTTATGTTTGAGTTATCCATTTTTTGCTACGAGCTTTTAAATGATTGCTCTTTGCAATTCTGTAACTGTGGGGAATTACCCCTACTGTTTCTAGGGGAATTAGCTACCAGGCAGAACCTCATGTTACTCAAGTTTATTCGTTCAGGGAGTTGTTGTTTGGAGCTGATTGCTCCCTGAAGTATCGAGCCGAAATTGCCTTTTGCCTCTTGCCTACGCATCATGTTTCGGTCTGTAGCTTTTTCAAGAAGTATTGTTGGATATAGTTCTTTTTGCGGAGTAGCAATGGATATTCCCCAGGTCTTCATCGTGTTTGAACATTTTAAGATCTGTTCTGCTATCCAAGGTGAGGCCCAGACTGTTTCTGTTAATTCCCCGTTCTCTAATTCTTTTTTTGGTATGAATCTTACTGAAAGGAGATCTTTAGTTGTTACATTCTGTAAGGCTGGCAGGGAGTTAACAAGACATAGGATGTTAGACCTATTCAGGATGTCGTGACTTCCTCTTGAGGAGTACTCAGGCATAAACAAGATCGTGGCTTCGGGGTTTTTAGTTGTTTCAGACCGGATCACAGTGTGCCCGCCACCTTCCTGCGACAGTCTACCTTGGAGTTGGGTGTTCTCATTTTGTCTGTCTTGAGTGGTAACTGCCCGACTAGTAGATATTCGATTTACCTGGCCTTTTTCCCTCCCCAGTTGCACTTCTTTGTTCCTTTGTTCTTCGTAGGGTTGCCTTTTTGGAGGCCAATTGTCCCTTTTTCCTTTGATTTCATTGGTTTCCAGGTCCAGTGCTGGGCGCGATGGTGCAGGCGAATCAGTGATCCACCCAGGCTGGTTGCTGAGATTATAATTTCCAGGGCTGCCCTGAGAACAATATTTTGCCTTTGTCCGGGGTGCGGGAACTGGGGCTGTTGTGTTGTCCACGCACATGGTTGTTCTTATACTTTGTCCGTTTCGTATATACTCTGGGGTCACAGTCTCTCAAGTCTCTGCAGTGGTTGGTTTGCCCACTGTTCCATCCTGGGGAGTGCAAAGCCACAGTCTCTCAAGTCTCTACAGTGGTTGGTTTGCCCACTGTTCCATCCTGGGTAGTGCAAAACCACAGCCTCTCAAGTCTCTACAGTGGTTGGTTTGCCCACTGTACCATCCTGGGGAGTGCAAAGCCACAGTCTCTCAAGTGGATAACAGTCTCCACTGGTTCTGGAGGGGGACTGGAGCCCAGAGTGCTTCATCCTGTTAAGGACAGACGGAGTGGATGCATGTCTCCACTGTTTCTGGAGGGGGAATGGTGCCCAGACTGCATTAGGCTCCCCGTGACGGTTCCTGTTCCATCACTGTCCCAGCTGTACGTGGGATAACGATGCTTGATGTGGCGGTGTTTTCCTTCTTCAGCGGTGCTTTGCCCTGTTCAGCGGTGTCTTGCCCTGTTCAGCGGTCTTCACCATGGCGGGGAATTCCTTGTTCAGCGTTGCTTTGCCATGGCGGTCTCTGACCTGTTCAGCGGTGCTTTGCCCTGTTCAGCGGTGCTCTGCCCTGTTCAGCGGTGCTTTGCCCTGTTCAGCTGTGCTTTGCCCTGTTCAGCGGTCTTCACCATTGCAGTGATTTCCTTGTTCAGCGGTGCTTTGCCATGGCGGTCTCTGACCTGTGCATTGGTGTGTGGCATGATGGTCCCTCATTGCCCAGCGGGGCTGTGGCAGCCGGGGCCCTCCTGGGCACTGACTCCGGCGGTGGTCTCCTGATCAGTGACGATACTCCTGCCCACCTGGGCACTGACTCCGGCGGTGGTCTCCTGACCAGTGACGATACTCCTGCCCTCCTGGGCACTGACTCCGGCGGTGGTCTCCTGACCAGTGACGATATTCCTGCCCTCCTGGGCACTGACTCCGGCGGTGGTCTCCTGACCAGTGACGACGTTGCTGGCGGCGGCGTCCCGGCCACCGGGGAGGATGGCGCCCTTCTCCGCTGTGCTGCTCTTACCAGACTGTGCAGACTTCTTCTGGCACTTCACCACCTTTGGAGGAGTCACAGCTGACTCTGCAATCCACCTGGGACCCTTGTGAGCAGTTTTGCCGCCAGGAGTCTTCACCCTGTCACGTCGGCCACTTTCCAACTTGAGATGCTTTACAGGGGGTGGACTGGCCGTGCTTTGGCTCTGTGTCACACTGCCTGCCCTGGTGGCCGGTGCACTCCACTCACCTGTAACACGCACCACTGGTACTGGAGTCTTTTTGGCTGAGGCGCTACTACGGGACTTATGAATTGGAGGGGTGGGGGCAAAAAGGTCAACGTTGCAGCGGAAGGGTTTCTGACGAACACTGGGATGGGTAGCTGGAGGGGGTCTGGGAGTGGAGGAAGAGGAGGTGGTTGTAGGAGGTGTCACTTTAGAGGTTTTGGGTGCAGGTGCAGGTACTGGAGGCTGTCGTGAGGTGGATGGATGTTGGGTGTGTGGGTGCCCGCGTTTGTGTACTTTGAGAGGGGGCATCACAGACGCACTGGGAGAGGACACAGGGGACGTGTAAATGGTAGTGGGGGTGGTGAGTGCAGGTGAGTGGGGTGTGGTGCGGGGTGTTCTGGTGCGAGTCCTAGTGGCTGTAGATGTAGTGCATGCAGGTGAGAGTGTAGACGAGACTGGGAGGGAGGAGGGAGATGACGAGGAGGGGGACACAGTGGAGGCAGTGGATGTTTGCTGTGTCTGTATGTGGGTGATGCTTGTGTGAGTGCCTGTGGGTTGTGTGGTGCCTATGTTTGCCTGAACTACTTTTGTGTGTTAAGGTGTATGCATGCTTGTCTGATGGTGTGCTTGGGATAGGCTGGGGTACAGGGGATTGGGTCTGGGTGGAGGAAGTTGGAGGGGGGAGGCTAGACACAGGGTTAATGGGTGCCATCAGTGCTGAGGCCAGAGTTTGCAGGGTTCGATGATGGGCAGCCTGACCAGAATGAATGCCCTCCAGGAATGCATTAGTGTGTTGCAACTCCCTTTCTACACCCTGGATGGCATTCACAATGGTAGACTGCCCAACAGTGAGTGACCTGAGGAGGTCAATGGCCTCCTCACTGAGGGCAGCAGGGGTGACAGGGGCAGGGCCTGAAGTGCCTGGGGCGAAGGTGATGCCCACCCTCCTGGGTGAGCGGGCACGGGGCGAACGCTGAGGGGCTGCTGGAAGGGCGGTGCTGGTAGGGGAGGTGGCGGCTGTACCTGTAGAAGTGGGGGGCACAGATGGTGCCGCCACCACAAGGGAGCTCCCATCGGCGGACGAGTCCGTTTCGCTGGTTGGTGATCCGGTGACCGACGTGTAGCTCCCCTCGCCCTCCGTCCCACTGGTGCATTCTGAGTCCGTGGTGTGCCCTCCATGGCCATGTGGGATGCAGCTCCCTCGTGCTCCGGTGCCACTGCACCTCTGCCTGATGATGCGGATGCACAAAAGAACAGGGAGAGCAGAAAAAGGGGGGGGGGGGACAACAGAAGAAAGACAGGTTGAGTGCATGGCTTACCGCTACCGTTGGCGGACAATACAGACACAGCAGCCCCCTGCACTACGCCGTGCTCTTGGCCTCTACACATGCAATTCCTGGGATATGGCCTACATGGCTACGGTGGACATCTGCACACATGGATGCCACAGGGGCACGTATACCTGTACTTGGCCCTCTACTCAGGTGGGGTGGAGTGGCACATGTCCTGCATTACGGAGGGGCCTAGCCTACGTAAGTCGCCCTGGCCTAGGGAAACCCACAGCCCTCCTCCCACACCCAGACCCCTCAACTGCGTGCAAAGTCCCCAGAATGAGAGTGTACTCACCCCCTTGTGTCTGCTGTGATGCCCTCAAGCGCCCATCCAACTCCGTGTAGGACACCACCAGGATCCGGAACATCAGGGGGGTCATGGGGCGACAGGCACCCCTCCCACATTGGGAGGCCATCCCCAGCTGAGCCTCCGCTGTCTTCTTGCTCCAGCGGCGAATGTCCTCCCATCTTTTCCGGCAGTGGGTGCCCCGTCTCTGGTGGACCCCCAGGGTCCGGACGGCCTTGGCGATGGAACGTCAAATGTCCTTCTTCTGGTGGGCGCTGACCTACATGACATGCACAGGGGAAGAAGAGAAGTCATTACCAACTGCACCGTCGATGTGAGTGGCCCCCATCCCTAACCTGGCCATGTGGCACATGCATTCACAGTCCTACATGTTCCATGAACTCTGCCCCCTTCCCTCTTACAACCAGCCCTCTCCACCCAGGCATAGCCCATACAACGTGCTCCCTGTGTACTAACCTTTTGGTCTGGAGGACCGTAGAGTAGCGTGTACTGGGGGAGGACCCCGTCTACTAGCTTCTCCAACTCCTGAGCAGTGAAGGCAGGGGCCCTTTCTCCAGACACAGCAGCCATTGTCTCTTCCAGACTGAGGTCACAGCAGCACTTGCAGTGTAGGTCCTCTCCTGTCGAAGATCAGGTATCGAGTGATTGAACAGATAGAAAATGGCGGTGACGTCCGCAGCGGTGCGTATCATCACCGCCGGCGCACTTCATCATTGGCTCCTGGGACCCATAGGGTCCAATGTTAACCAATGCAGCATTGCGCCGCGGTCTACGACCGCCTACCGCGACGGTGTACAACGCCAGAGCAGATACCTCACATCCCATTGTCCCAGTTTAGAGGTCAGGCAGCCGCCATTTCAGGGGCCCACATGGCTTCATTTACTACTGCGTCACACATACCTAGGCCTACACTCGACACACATACAGGAAGAGTTTTGTCTTTCGTGTCGTGTTCTGTGTATCTGTGGGTACATAAGTGGGATTTTGTTGACTCTGTGGTCGCTGTTGTCCTTCCTAGGCACCGTCAGCAGGGACATTTGAGAAGATGGTGGAATCCTCTGGTGTACCGACCGCTGGTGGACCTTTTGACAATGGAGGAGCGACATTTAATCATCACCTACAGGTTTGACCGTGCCACTATCCAGGAACTATGTACCCAGTTGGAGCCAGACCTGATGTCACCAATCCGCCACCCCACTGGAATCCCCCCTGATGTGCAGGTGCTGTCAGTGCTCCATTTCCTTGCAAGTGGGTCTTTTCAGACAACAGTGGCCACAGCATCAGGGATGTCCCAGCCTATGTTTTCCAATGTGTTGTCCAGAGTGTTGGCTGCCCTGCTGAAGCACGTGAGGAGCTACATCGTTTTCCCTCAGGTGGAGGATTTGGCTACAGTGAAAGGTGACTTCTATGCCCTTGGACATATCCCCAACATCATAGGTGCTATTGATGGCACCCATGTGGCTCTGGTCCACCCCCACAGGAGTGAACAGGTGTACAGGAACCGGAAGAGTTATCATTCTATGAATGTACAGATGGTATGTTTGGCAGACCAGTACATCTCCCAGGTAAATACTATGTTCCCTGGCTCAGTGCATGACGCCTTCATCCTGCGCAATAGCAGCATCCCTTATACGATGGGTCAACTCCAGAGGCACCGTGTGTGGCTATTAGGGGACTCTGGTTACCCCAACCTGTCCTGGCTACTGACCCCAGTGAGGAATCCCAGGACCAGGGCAGAGGAACGCTACAATGAGGCCCATGGGCGGACTAGGAGGGTGATCAAACGCATCTTCGGCCTCCTGAAGGCCAGGTTCAGGTGCCTCCATATGACAGGTGGTTCCCTATTCTACTCACCGAAGAAGGTGTGCCAGATCATCATCGCCTGCTCGATGCTTCACAATCTTGCTTTGCGACGCCAGGTGCCTTTTCTGCAGGAGGATGGTCCAGATGACGGTGTTGTGGCAGCTGTGGAGCCTGTGGAGCCTGTGGACAGTGATGAGGAGGAAGCTGAGGAAGAAGACATCGACAACAGGGAGTCAGTCATACAGCAATATTTCCAGTGACACACAGGTGAGGACATTTTCTTTTTTACCATTACATTCACTTTCACACTTCTACCTCTATCCTGTCTGTCATTTCATAGCAGTATTTGGTCACTGAGTTGTACCTTTCCATTACGGTTTCACAGGTGTGGTTACCAACGTGTGTCATCTGCTTGCATCCTTCAAGGACTTGTGATGTGTGACATAGGTATGTTGGCTTTACAATTGGAAACGCATTATGACACTGTCATTGATAATACATATTTACCAAATCACACACTGACTCCAGATTGTTTTGTGGTTCAAGGGTGTTTATTTAAGTGCTCAAAAATGGAGGGGGGTTGTAATATGGTGATGGGGGACGGTGGAGGAATGTCCATGGCAGAGTCCAGTCCATTGGTCACACAGGTGCACTGCCCATATGGGCATAGGAAGTGGAGCTGGGGCAGTTTAAGTATCGACAGGGTAACAAAGTGGGACAGTGGGAGGACAATCAGGGTGGTCTCATTTCCTGGCGGGGGTCTTTCCATCTTGCTCTGTCCTGTTCCTGGATCTCAGGGACCGCTTGCGTGGTGGTTGTCCGTCTGCAGGGGGTGGGGTGCTGGTGTGGTTGTCCTGTGGCGGGGCGTCCTGTCCACTAGCGCCGGCGGAGGTGGTGGGCAGTTCATCGTCCAGGCTAGTGTCAGGGGCCCTTGGAGTGCCACGGTGTCCCTCATGGTTTGTTGTATGTCCTTCAGCACCCCTACGATGGTGCCCAGGGCAGAGCTGATGGTTCTGAGCTCCTCCCTGAACCCCAAATACTGCTCCTCCTGCAGGCGCTGGGTCTCCTGAAACTTGGCCAGGACTGTCGCCATCGTCTCCTGGGAGTGGTGGTATGCTCCCATGATGGAGGATAGGGCCTCATGGAGAGTGGGTTCCCTTGGCCTGTCCGCCCCCTGTCGCACAGCAGCCCTCCCAGTTCCCCTGTGTTCCTGTGCCTCCGTCCCCTGGACCCTGTGCCCACTACCACTGCCCACAGGTCCCTGTTGTTGTTGGAGTGGTGGGTTATCCTGGGTTCCCTGTAGTGGTGGACACACCGCAGATTGAAGTGTCCTAGGTACGGAGGTATGGGCCCGCTGGGTGGGTGCTGTGCTGGTGTTACCAGAGGGTGGAAGGTCAGTGTTGGGCTGTGCCTGTGCAAGGGGAACCGACTGTCCCAAGCCCCACGATGGTCCGGGCTGGTCATCAGGATCCAGTAGGGCAGAGCTGCTATCAACACTGTGGGCCTCTTCTGTGGGTGGAGTGGAGTTGTCTGGACCCTCCGGTGTGGTGATGTTCCTTAGTGGTCCTGCAGGAATATAAGACCATGATTATTGCATCTGTGTGTGTAATGGTGTGCAATGGGTGGGTGTTTGTGTACCCCAGTGCAAGCATTCCTGTCCATGGGTTTGTATGATGATGGTTAGGGGGTTGTTATGGGTATGTGCTGTGAGCATGCTTTGGTGAGGGGTGACCATGCTTAGTTGTGTCATGCAGAGCTTGGTGTTGGGATGAGTGGTTTGTGTTATTAGTACATTAGTGAGGAGTTGGAGTGATAGGGGAGGGGGGAGGGTGGGGGTGTGTGATAGCATGCAGGTAGGGTGGGGATATGATAGTTAAGATTTGACTTACCAGTGTCCATTCATCCACCGACTCCTCCGAAGCCCTCAGGATGCATGATGGTCAAGACTGGCTCCTCCCATGTTGTTAGTTGTGGGGGAGGAGGTGGGGGTCCGCCGCCAGTCCGCTGTACCGCGATGTTGTGCCTGGAGACCACTGAACGCACCTTCCCCGTAGGTCGTTCCACCTCTTCCTGATGTCCTCCCGATTTCTTGGATGCTGTCCCACAGCGTTGACCCTGTCCACTATTCTGGGCCACAGCTCCATCTTCCTGGCTATGGATGTGTGCTGCACCTGTGAGCCAAATAGCTGTGGCTCTACCCGTAGGATGTCCTCCACCATGACCCGGAGCTCCTCCTCGGAAAACCAGGGGTGTCTTTGGCGTGACATGGGGTGGTGTGGGTGATGTGTGGGGTGGTGTAAGTGTTGATGTGTGTGGTGATGTGTAGTGGTGTGTGGTGTATTGTGCGTGTAATGTTGTATGGGTGATGGTGTTGTGTGCCTCTGTGTGGTGGGGTTCTCCATTGCTGTGCTCTCTGTCTCTCTGGCCTTCGTCCGTGAATTGTGGTCGTAGGGGTTTGTGGGTGATGTGGGTGTGTGTTTTATATTGAATTGGGTGTGTGGGAGTGGTGTTTGTATGTGTATCAGGTGTGTGTATTTCGAATCATCCAATGTGGCGGTGTTTTGGAGATGTGTGTGTATTTTGAGCGCGGCGGTGTGTACAGCCAATGGAATACCGCGTTTGAAAGACCGCTGCGTGGATTCGTGGGTCGTGATAGCATGGGCGTGTTTCTGTTGGTGTGACGGTGGAGGAATTGTTTTCTCCAGTTTATCACTGACCTTTGGTGTGGCGGACTTGTGTGGGTGTCTGAATTTCGGCGGATTCCGAGATGTGGGTCATAATAGCTGTGGCGGAATTCCGCGGCCGCAGCGGTGTTTTGGCAGTCTTCTGCACGGCGGTAAGCGGCTTTTACCGCCAATGTTGTAATGACCACCTTTGTGTTTTCTGAACTTTGATGCTGAATCCTGATTCCTTGCAGACCAAACTGATGTCCTGATGACGAAGACTGTCCAAACTGAGGATAGATACACTGACTATGAGGTTGTTTGCTATGTCTATTTGCTTTTCATTCTAGGTACCAACCGCACTATTTTGATAGAGCCACAGTTAGATGTTTTTCCAAATTTGTGTTGACTAAATTGTTCTTCATGAAGCCAAATATGCTGATCCTAATTTGGTGTTAGTTAGGATCCTCACTAATGAAAGTTCGCTATGTGGAGTAACACTCAATGTCTTTTCTTTGCTGAATCTAAATGTATGTGATATTGGTTGCACAGTTGTTCTTGCTAATAATTTGCACTGTAACTTTAGAATGTGTAGTGGCTTAAGCTTTGATTAGATTACGCTTCTTTCGCCACTTTGGACAGCCAGTATTGTTCTAATATGCTTCTCATTTGATATTGAGATTATCTTACATGACATTAGCATTGTTAATATGGGGAAATACAATTCCAACTTTTACCTAATGGTGCGGGTATTCATAACTGAAAGGTCATGGTTTGTGATAGTTACTGACTCCAATTGATTACTAATGCTATTGACTATCATTGATTATTAATGTTACTGATTGATTATTGATCTGCATGTACTGGAGATATGGTGGGAAGACCTTAAATGCGAGTCAAAAGGTTCATCATCTTATTGGTGTCCCCTTGTAAGTTTACTTATTAAAGTCTGACGCGCCAACAGAGATGGTAGCAGACTGATGGTTAGTCTCCTTAAGAGCCCATCATAGAAACCAGGTTCATGGTACTGAGAAATAACAGGTATTCACAGAGATAGTAACAGCTTGATGGTTTGTCTCCTTAAGAGCCCATCATAGGTACCCAGAGAGAGGAAGCAGAATATTAGGTCCCAGAGATTCTAAGCAAGAAATAACAGGTGTTCCCAGAGATGGCAGTAGTTTAACGATCTTGCCTTTGAGAGTTCATTATTACTGAAATTTGGATTTATTTTTCAATGATACAAATTGGAGAGAAAATGTGCCCCTAAGTCCTGAAATGGTTTTCCCAGAATCTTGGAGCCTGCCAATGCTTGTTTGTGGATGTTCTTGGCATTCTAGTGACAGTGTGAATTAAGTAGGTTTTGCACTTGCACAGCTTATGCACATCGCAGGTGAATTGTGATGTTTGTGATGATTTAGGGAGTTTGCGTACTCCAAATGAAATTGTAGAATGAGTGTGCGTACTCCGAAGTGTGAGAGCAGGGAAGTTGTCCACGTGGTTGTTGATGTACTCCAGAGTGTATTGAAAAGTGTATAAGACACTTGGATTTTGTTGTAATTTATCTGGTTTAATAGGTCGATCGGGTGTGGTGGAGTCAAAGTGAGTGAAAGAGAATTTCGACTGAGATCTGGTGAGTCCTATGTGCACCAGGACAGACCCACTGATCAGCTGAGAGTAAAATTTGCAGGTCGAATTTTGCCTGTGAATCAGGGACACCGAGAAAGAAGGAGCAGCTGCAAGAGCGAAATGTCGTCAGTGAAAAATCTGTTACCTTTTCCTGTAGTAAACTGGCAAATTTGTTTTTGATTTTGATTAGTGCTCGCAATTTTGCATTTGTTTTGTGTGAATCTGAGTTTGGGAGGACAAGCCGCAAGACTACATCAGCCGCAGTACGTGTGAGTGTGACATCATTGGAGCCAAACTGGAATAGGATGGTTAGTGAGAAGGGTCGCGCATGGATTGGCAGCCATCTGTGAAGTTTAATTGGTTGAGAAGATGGGTGAAAAGAACCCTGGGATTAAAAGTCACTCCCTGATTTGAATTTGAATAACATAAAGGTCGAAAAGATTATTTTTTTCAAAGCTTAAAGAGTGCTTTAAGGGGAGATACATACATTAAAATAAGTATAGGGGAAACTAGACCGCCAGAAGGTACACCAGCTTACATTGTAATGGAAGAGAAGGGTGTCGATCCATGTCTTTGGCTAAAGCAATGGTGCAAAGTGACAGAGAAAGATGGGACATTCAATTTGAGGAGTTTAGAGCATTTGAAGAGGGTACTGTATGATCTGAAACCCCCTCCGAGACCACACAGTTCGAGGCATTAACAATTTGGGAGCTAGTAGCCAGACAGCAACAGAAATTTGTGAGGAGACTGAGAAAGGCAGAGAAGACACTAGCAGAGGCTAGATGGGATCATGCTCAGACATTTTGGAGAACCAAGACTTTACAGGGGATTGTGTTGTTTGCGGCAATTACACAAGAAAGTGAGAAAGAAGGAAGGAAAGCTACTAGAAAGACTAACAGAAGCCCTTCTGAGAGTAGGGAGGCTAGAAAATCCTCAACAGTGGAGGAAGAGTCAAATGATGATGAGTTTCTTAAACAATTATTGAGAAATCGTCCTCCACCAAATGCAGCACATGAGAGTCGTCCGGGCACCAGTGCTGATCCTTCAGCTCTGACACAGGTTGATGGGACAGTGAGTCCGGTGCAGGTTAATACCAGCCCAACAAAGAGCCCAATGCAGAGTAGTCTCAATGCGCCTACTACTCCAGTAGTACAAAATCAGGTGCCAGAGCCAGATGTCCAGAGAATTTACCCTGATGTGCCTATTGTGGAAACTGCCACAAATGTAATAGTGCCTACAGGACACGTTTTTCCGAGACCGCCGTTCGTTCAGACAGAGCCAACTCTACTCTTAGGTGCAGCCACAGGTAATGCCAAGATTCACTCCGATAACAGGGACACAGTTAGATGTGTCTGCACTGATGAATCAGAACATGGGAGTTACTCTCTCACAGAACTTAAGCGTCAGACCAAGCCCAGATGCTGTATCTGTACCTATTACTATAGGCCAGCTGTGCCATCATTTGCTCAAGAGAAACCCAGTGTAAGGGGACAGTTAGTCCTGAATCAGAATGTAATGAGGGGAGACTTAATGAGAACATTTGAGTAGTCTCTCCTGTGGGACAGGCTTTGGACGGGTCTAGATCCTTGTTAGATCTTAGTCCGTTTGGAGTTCCTCCGGATACTGTGATAGGATTGAACATTAGTCAGAGCCTGAAATTATTGACACTGCTGACTCCAATAGAGTGCTTGAATTAAGCTAGACTAAGCATGGAAGCAGGTAAGCTCATTGAAGGAACTATGGGTGTGAACAGGTTAGAATCCTACACAGAATCGGAGTAAAGATATCTGTCCCCGAAGATTACGGGGGAAGTGAGCAATGTGCATCAGAAGCTAGCAGACCTGGCAGAGAAGTACGGCATAGAAATAGAGAAAAAAAAACATTTGAAAAGGAGTTACCGGTTAGATTTTGAAGCTAAAGATTTTGAACACATGAGATCTGACGGAATGAAGGCACACCTTAGGGAGTTACGTCAAAGTGCTCAGACCTGAGGAGCATTTGCAGATGGGAAGGCATTTGGATGAAGAAAAGTGATAAAAGAAAAAGGGATTCTACAGAGTTAACTGCAAATGTACAGCAGGACAAAGATCCAGTGAAAATGTTACCAATGAGAGAGATTCCAGGAGGGAATTTTGTTCATGTCCCTTGGAGCAGAAGTGATATTCTGTCGTTTACAAATGATTATCCTAGATTGAGAGAGAAGCCAGTGGAATGGTATCAGTAGACAGACAGGTTTGGGAAACTTGCGAAGTGCCTGTGGGAGGACTTGAACACTTTATCAGAGACAGTTGTTCCAGCTGATCTCTGGATGGAGTGTAAGAGGAGTGTAGATTGGCTGACTAGAGAACCAGAGAGAGAGAAAATTACAGGTGCACCGTCTCCTGAAGTAATAAAAAAGTATAAGGTGATTGAATTTTTGAAACCGAAAATTTCATCCAAATACATTGACTGGCAGAAAATTGACAGGACAGCTCAGGAAGCCAAGGAGTCGATACATGCATATAATGAGGAATTCTTGCAGGCATTCAAGCATTAAAGTGGTGCAGAGACAATTGAGCCAAAAGACATGATTCATTTTGTGTTCAGATTTGTGGAAGGATTGAGACCTGAAGTTAGGCAGATGATTAAGAGTCATTTAATTTGCTGGCAAGCAAAGCCGATTGATGAGGTGTTGCAGTATGCAAAGTACTGTAGTGATGAAATTTTGTTGAAGCAAAGAAAACTGAAAGAAAAGGCGATGGTAATGCAGATTAAAGCTGCACAGACAGGAATACAAGGACATTTTACACAACAGGTTCCACAGCAGAAGCAGGGAAATATGTTATTTGAAACCCAGATGAGAGGTAAAGGTTGCAGAGGTAATATGAATCGCTGTCCAGACTTGGTTACTGTAGTGGTTCAGAATGATGTGCAGTGATTGAAGAAGTTGTTACCTTGCCACACTTGTGGAGCAGTCGAACATTGGAAATGGGAGTGTCCGATGTTGGTGCAGGAAGGTGTTATTTCGGCAAACGAATTATGTCAATTTATTCCAAAACAAGAGAGGACCGAGAATGAGAGGTCCTAATCCAAATTTACAAAATAATATGAATCAAATGCAGAAATTTCAACCCATGCAGCAGGTGCAAATGCCACGTGTACAGATGACACAGTTGCAGCCAATGCAGCAGCAGGTTCCCATGGTACCTATACAATAAATCCATATACCTCAAGCCCCAATGGAACAGCAACAGTTGAAGCTACCTCAACAGGTCACAGGTCAGAGGCTTAACCAAAGTATTAACACAGTTAACCACTTCCCATTACACAGTGAGAATGGAATAAATGATGATTCGTGAGTGAAAGTTCTGATGAGGAAGAGTGTGTGCTTGCAGCTTCCTTAGAAGTAGATCGGAAAGGTCTCTATGTGAAAGGAAAACTCATGGCTCACAGAGTTTCATTCTAGGTTGACACAGGAGCTACACACTCTAGAGTAAGAAGAGCAGAAGCTCCAAACGTGCCCCTCTAGGGAAAAACAGTCCAGATTGTTGGAGTAGCGAATCAGTATGTTACCAGCCCGATTACAGATCCAGAGCAGGTTAAAATTGGCAACTTTCAGGGATTGCACAAATTTATAGTCTGTGATTCAAGTCCACTATCCCTATTGTGCAAAACACGATGCTCGATTACTTGTTCAAATGATGGAATAGAGATACAGACAAATAGTGATAATGATGAGGACCCAGCTCCCCAGATAGAGTGTGAAACCACAAATGAAGAATACCCGCTGATTGATTTTTCCCCAATGTTCACAGTAAAAGAGCTTCACCCTGACTTGTAGGGAACGATTAAAGAGAAGGTGTGGTATCTGACAGGTTAAGAGATAGGTCTGATAAAGGGACTTGAGCCTGTAAGAGTTTCTGTGAAGCCAAATGTAATTTTTCCCCAAATTCCCCAGTACCATACGCCACAAGGTTTCCTTACGAAGGTTGCCCAAATAGTTGCAGAATTTGTAAAATAAGGGGTTCTGAGGGAAGTGTTGAGCAGCCCTTGTAATTCACTGATAATGGATCTGAAAAAGCCCTTTGAGGAAGTTTGAATTGTCCAGGATTGGGGAAAAATAAATGACATTGTGATCAAATGTTGCTGTGATACTGTTTCAAATTCCATATGATGCTGAGTGGTTCACTGTCATTGACTTGTTGCAAGTCTTCTTTTCTGTGCCTCTTCATGAGGACAGTTAATTTCTCTTTTGTTTTAAATTTTTGGTCTGAGTTTACTGTTGGTGTAGAATTCTTCAAGGGTTTTCAGAGTCACCTTCCATATTCAGTCAGATCTTGAAACAAAACTTTGGAGTCGTTAGAATTGCCTTTCCAGTCGACCTTTGTACAGTACATTGATGACTTGCTGATTGCGTCCAAAACAAGGGACGTGTGCAAGTATGACACAATTGCTTTACTGAACCATTTGGAAAAGAATGGTCACAAAGTGTCTCCACTTAAATTTCAATACTGTTAGAAAGAGGTGAAATACTTGGGTCCCCAGATTGAGAACGGATCGAGAAAAATATCCAGAGAAAGGGTCACAACCACATTTCAGATGAATCCCCCAACCCCACAGAGGAATGTCAGGATGTTTCTGGGGGTGGTAGGTTATTGTTGCCAATGGATTCCCAATTTTTCAGTCATTTTGAGACCATTGCGGAAGCTGACTTATAAAGAAGTTACCAATCCCATATTGTTAGACCAGGCAAGAATGAAAGCGTTCACTGAATTGAGAGAGAGTCTGTGAAAAGCTCCGGCTCTGGGTATGCCTGACAACACGAAACATTTCACGTTGTTTTGTCATGAGTGTGATGCATGTTCTTTGTCTAGCTTGACGCAGGTACATGGAGGTGTAAACTGCCCAGTAGCATATTTTTCAGCTACTTTGGACCCAGTTGCAGCAGCCTTACCAGGTTGTTTGCGCGCAGTTGCAGCGGTTGGGCAGAGCCTCACACAGTGTGAAGGTATTGTGATGGGATATCATTTAACTATTATGGTACCTCCCTCCATTGAGATCCTACTTACAAAGACGAAAACTCAATATCTGACAGGTGCAAGGTTGACCAGATATGAGACAAATATTCTAGGGGTCACCAAATGTGTTATTGAAAAGAGGTACAGTGCTGAACCCAGCAACCTTATTTTCAAATGAAAATGTTGAAATTGAGAAATTGGAGGACATTGAGCATGACTGAGTAACTGACTTGTGACCTGATTTTAGAGACACCCGATTGGAAGAGAATGACCAAATTATCTTTGTTGATGGTTCTTGTCTAAGATACAATTCAGGGACACTGAGAACAGGATATGCTGTGTGCACCATTACTGGTATCCTGGAAGCTTCTTGGCTTTGAGTAGTGTATTCTGCCAAAGTAGCGGAACTGTTAGCCCTTACCTGAGCGTGCCATGTTTGTGCCCAGCTGAAAGATACTATCTATACTGATAGCCAGTATGGATTTGGAATAGTCCATGATTTTGGCCAGTTGTGGTCACAGAGAGGTTTCATGACCTCTTCTGGTTCACCAGTGACAAATGGTGAGAAGATTAAAGAACTGTTGCATGCTATCCAAATGCCGGAAAAGATTGCCGTTGTGAAATGCTTTGCACATCTAAAGTCACAGGATTATGTGACAATGGTAAATGGATATGCTGATCAAGTCGCAAGGTTTTGCTCATTGATTTGTATATCGTTCAAAGATAAGTGGGAACTGTTACCTGAAGAAGATGAAACATGTCCAAGTTTTGTATTGAAAGTAATAGATACATTGGAGAAATTGAAAACATTGCAGAAAAATGTTGGCAGGGAGGAAAAACATTCATGGAGCAAAATGAAATGAGCACTGTGACAAGATGAATTATGGATTTCAGAAGAGGGTCAATAGGTCTTGCCTAATAGTTTGTTGTCTCAAATGGCTAGGTATTATCATGATCAAGCACATGTTGAAAGGGAAGCCATGATTTGTTTGTTCAAGCACGATTGGTTCAATCCAAAGTTTAGACAGGTTGCTGAAGCAGTTTGCCATTGAATCATCATTTGCCAGCAAATGAACTATGGAAAAGGGACAGTGGTTAACTTGAGCCACATTGGAAGAGCAAGAGGTTCATTCAGCGGAATGCAGATGGATTTTATTGATATGCCTGTGTGTGGAGGTTTGAGATAGGTGTTGGTGATTGTTTGTATCTTTAGTCACTGGATTGAAGCATACTCTTCATGGAGAAATGACAGTCTCACAGTAGCAAAACTACTGCTTAGAAAACTGATACCACATTTTGGGTTTCCGATCTCTTTAAAATCAGATAGGGGAAGTCACTTCAACAATGAAGTAATTAAATTACTGTGGGAAACATTGAACATTGAGCAGAAGTTGCATTGTAGTTACTGCCCTGAAGCATCAGGACTAGTGGAACAGATGAATGGTACCTTGAAGTCAAGAGTTACAGAGATGTGTGCGACCATGAATCTGAAATGGCCCGACGCACTGCCTTTAGTTTTGATGACAATGAGAAACACACCTGACAGGAAGACAGGATTGTCACAGCATGAGATCCTTATGGCATGAGCTATGAGGTTGTCAGTGGTGCCTGCAAATGTACTTGTCAACATTACAGATGATATGGTGTTGGACTACTGCAAAGGTCCGGCTGATGTGGTTCGCTCTTTCTCTCAGCAGGTGGAAGCCACCACACTGCCAGTGATCCATGACCCAGGGCACAACCTGGGAGCCGATGACTGGGCTGTGGTCCGGCAACACGTAAGGAAGACATGTTTGGAGCCTCATTGGAAGGGTCCTTTCCAGGTAGTTCTGACCACTACCACAGCTGTGAAGTTCGCTGGAGGTCGAACTGGATCCATGCCAGCCACTCGAAGAAGGTGGTATGTCCGTCTGATGAAGCAGCAGGGTTGTTGAGAATGCCAACAGGACCAGTCTTTGGGCCGGAAGGAGAACAAAGAGGAAGTGAGACCGGATCTGAGCCCGTTTAGGACGGTTCAGTCACTCCTGTGAGAGACGAAGGAGGAGACTTCCAAGATGGTGACGGTGAGCCTATCTCAATTGAAGCAGCAGGAGAGCCTAGTCAGAGGAGGGCTTTCCCAGAAGTAGATGAATTTGAGAGACAAACAGAGCAATTGCCAGACCCAGAGGGGGAAGGAGTTGAGGTGGATCAAACTCATGGTGATCTGACTCCTTCTGAACCAGTTCCAGGTCCGTCAAGAGAAAACACCACAGAGCAAGGAGAAGTTACAAGTTCAACACTGAAAGGGACATTAACGAAGGGTCCACTAAAAGGAGATAAGTGGCCGGAGTCACAAGCAAAGAGAAAGGAAGCAGTTGTTGAAACAATAATCGAGGAAGAAGTAGATACAACAAGGAGAGAAGATCTAAGTGAAAGAGAATTGAATGGCGATCGAAAGTTGAAAAAAAAGAGAATAGTGAGAGAGCGTATTTAATATTACATATTATAGACGTGAAATGCTTATGTCTAACAATGCTGTACTAAATAAAACATTCATTAAAGCGTATTCACAAATATGGAGAATCATTAAAATATATAAACTAATGTCAACTGTAAGAAATAATCGTTTATAGTTTGCCTAACGGAGTACATTAAAACGTATAGAACTGCATTCATTAGAACTCGTATATCTTAAGTTAGCATGAGCCAAGCAGAAGCTGTGTAGCTCTCATATTAAAAGCGTATTTTTCCTGTCTCTTCAGTGTGCGGACTTGCAAACGACCATGACCCAGCTATTGTTCTTTCTGTATTAGTTTGAAACATGGGGACATTTTCCCATCCGCATGCTAGCATCTTTTAGTATAAAATGATGTGCTTCGAAACATTTGTAGATACTTCCAAGGACAATGAGACGAGGGAAAGAGAACTTTTAACCTGAGACGTGTGCCAAGATGATGAAGTAACCCCGGATATGCCACCTACGAAAAGCCGATTATGAAGACCAATCAGAAGACCAAACAATATCGAGAGATGACAAATGCATTACTTAATGTATAATTTGATAGGTTAACAATGATGGGCTGTATTGACTAACCAATAGAATTTTGGGGGAATGAATCACGAGAAAGGGATAAAAACCCATGACACAGGAAGTAAATGTCATTAGGTAGGGAATGATATTGATTGCATCCCGAAACTCTGTCACACTATTTTGTGACTCAAGGTTTAGACAAACCATCCTTGCCCATATTACTGTCCTTTACTCTCTTCTCTTTAAGAGGAGAGTGTCTTGCCTCTAACTTAGATAGACTGATGGCGATCTGACTGGTGTCCTGAAGACGAAGACTGATCCTGAATGCTGACTTAATCAGAGGAGGGTAATTATAAAATTGCTAATGAAAACTCATTTGCCTTTCTTTCTAGGTACCAACTGCTGTATGTTTTATTAGAGACCGTAGTTAGATGTTTTCCAAATTGGTGTTCAAAATTGTTTTGCATGACGCCCAACATGCTAATGCTAATTAGAGGTTAGACGAGGTATTCATTCTGACTGACAAACTGACGTGACTGACATGGTGCTATGCTGAACTAGTATCTTAGAAAATTCGATGTGTCATAATCTGCTTATATCTATCTGATTGTCTATGCTACTGATCTTTGCATTTATTGAAACTTATTGTGGTTGTCATCTTGTAATCGTGCTTATATGCTTATTGACTTTGAGATTAATGCCTTTGCTACTAGATTGTAATCAATAGGGAATATAACTTATAAACTTCATCAAGGTGTGGTTATTCATGACTGAAAGGTCATGGTTGTGCCAAATGTTTATTAATGTCTAAAGTAAGATATAATTTGGTGTTAAATGTTGACAATGTTATTGACATATTGATTGATATTTTGATCAGTTATCTCGTCCTACGGTGTCTCACCACTGGGCCCAAAGATTCATTGGCCTAAAACGAGTCCTGATGTGTATAAATTGACATAGACGGACGCGTTAACAGTTCTGGTAGCAGAGTACGGTTTGGCCCTTGGGGGCCCTAGGACGGAGTTTTCACTGTTCAATTGTTTTCTTGTGATAATGCAAATTGGAAAGATGATGAGTTGCTAGATCTGCCATGGGCTTTCCCGGGATCTCGGAGCCTGCCTAAATGAGTTGGGAATGTTCTCGGCGCCATAGTATGTGTGGTTAGGGACTTTTGCGCTTATTAAATCTTATGCACTTTTGCAGGTGATTGTGAATATTTGAGTATGATTAGGCCAAATTAAGTGTTGTTTAGAAGGAGTGGGCGTACTCCACAGCATGAGAGTAGGGAAGTCGGCGTACTTCATGTGAATGCAGCGCTTGTTGCTCAAAATTATCCACGTGGTTGGTTGTTGTATACGGGCCTATTGAAGTCTGAGACTCCGGAGTATGATGTTAAAATGGTTTATGTTGTAATCTGTGCGGTTTAATAGGTCAATCGGGCGTGGTTGACAGGTCGAATTTCGAGTTATGATGCATGCGTGAAACCTTCGATGGAGATTTGACAAGTTCTAAAGTGCACTAAAAGGAGTCATTGACAAGTCTAGAGTAGGATTTGCAGGTCTAATTCTGCTTGCGTATGAGGGAACGGAGAAGGAGAGAGTAGCAGCCGAGGCTTCAAGTGAAATCTCTGTAAAGTTCTGACGCGAATGTGTTACCCTTCCTGTAGTAAACCGGCAGATTTGTGTTGTCATTTAAGTGCTAGCAATAATTTGCATTAGTTTGTATGAGTTGTAAGAAGTTAGTAAGGTGTGGACAAGCCGCAAGACTTTGTCAGCTGCAGTGTGTGAGTGTGACATCAGTGGTGCCGCGCTGGGATAGGTCAGATGTCGAGAGGGGTCACGCACGGATTGGCTGCCGTCCGTGAGAGGCAATAGGTTGAGCAAAGGGTAGGTGAAGAGTGTCCTGGGAACTAAGCCTTTTTCCTGAGTAAAAATAAAATAAAATGAATTTTGTTAAGGCATTCAAAAGCGCTTTAAAAGGAGATGTATATATCGTTGCAACTGATGGGGAACCTACACCACCTGAGGGTACACCAGCTTACGTGGTTATGGAGGAAAAGGGTGTTGCACCGTGTTTATGGATAAAACAATGGTGTAAACTAACAGAGAAAGAAGGGTGTCTAGCGTTTCCTGAACATGGAACGTTTAATCAAAAGGTGTTAGAAAATTTGAGGTGGATGTTAAGTACGCAGAAACCACCTCCTCGACCAGCACAATATGAGGCTTTGGCAATTTGGGACCTGATGGCTCTTAAACATAGACAAGAAAGATTTCAGAGGAGATTGACAAGAGCAGAAAAATCCTATGCAGAGGCTAGATGGGACAATGAGAACAAAATGTGGAGACGAGGAATAGTGGATGGGTTGAAGCTGTTTCCGGCAATAACCCAGGGAGAGGAAATACAGGGAAAGAAAGCTTCTTGCAAAACTGACAAAGAACCAGGCAAAAACAAAGAGAATAAAAGATCTTGGGAAGAAGAGGACGACTCAGATGATGAGGCGTTTATGGATAGATTGTTACATGATCGTCCGCCACCATACGCGGTGAACGACCGTGCTCCAAGTACTAGCTTGGATCCTGGGAACCAGACGAAAGAAAAGGGTGTTACTGATACAGTGCAGTCTAGCGATACAGCTTTGATACAGAATGGTGTCAGTGTACCCACTGCTCCAGACCCGCCGATACAGTTACAGCCTCCACCACAGATAAAAAGAATTTATCCCGATGTTCCAGTACTTGAGACTACTACGAACTTGGTGGTGCAGCCAAACTCGATATATACAAAGCCAAGGTTAATGCAGATTGAGTCAACTCCGCAGTTAGTGTCACAACCGCCAAGACTGATACCTGGGTATAACCCAGTAGCGGGTCCTTTAAAAGAACCTGCACCAGGATTATTAGATCAGACCTATGGTGTTGAAGCTCCAAGAAGCTTGGGAGCAGGCCAGACACCTGCCGCTATATCACTACCCATTACGGTTGGTCCCCCGGTGCCGTTGTATGCACAGGAGAAAACAAGGATGTGTGAACAGGGAGTCATAACTCATGAAATGATAAGAGGAGGGCCTATTATAACCCCACAAATAATGGCACAGAGAGGACAGGCTTGTGAACAATCAAGACCCTTAATGGACCTTAGTCCAATAGGGGCACCTCTTGAGGCAATGCGACAAGCAGGATTAGGAGTCCTGACTCCCCAAACTATGAGTACAAATACCTCATATACTCCAATGATACATGCAGGGAACATTTCACTGCAGGGTTTTACAGTACAACAGCTAAATGAGTGGTTAGAGAAAACTTGCACATCACAAAAGGCTACAGCAACTGCAATCGAACCTGAGAAAGAGAAACGCGATGAATACCTAAATCTAGTACGACTAGGGGCAGAAGCTGCTGAATTGGTGGATGGAACAATGGGAGTAAATAGGTTGGAGTCTTACACTGAGACAGAATTAAGGTACTTATGCCCTAAAATCACCAAAGAGATAGGTAAAGTACACCAGAAATTAACGAATTTGGCAGACAAATACAATATCGACATTGGAAACACGAAACATTTGAAACGGAGTTACAGATTCGATTTTGACTCAAAAGATTTTGAGCACATGAGATCTGCAGGCATGAAGACACATTTGAAAGAGCTGCTGCATAGCGCACAAATTTGGGGAGCACTAGAGAAATGGGAAGGCCGATGGATGAAGAAAAGAGACAAGGGGAAAAGAGATAGTCCAGTATCTAATGAAACAACAGTCACACCAAACCTAGAGACAGTGAAAATCCTACCTATGAGAGAAACAGCTGGTGGTGTTTTGGTGCATGTGCCTTGGTCCAGGGGAGACATTTTGTCCTTTACGAATGATTATCCCAGGTTAAGAGAAAAACCGATAGAGTGGTACCAACAGACAGATAGATTCGTGAAGCTTGCGAAGTGTCTCTGGGAAGACTTAAATACCTTGTATGAGATTATTGTTCCGCCAGACTTGTGGCTTGAGTGTAAAAGAGGGGTAGATTGGCCCACAAAGGAACCAGCAAGGGATAAAGTGACTGGAGCGCCTTCTGAAGAGGTGATGAAATATTATCATAAAGTAATTGAGTTTTTGAAACAAAAGGTGTCACCGAAGGTGACTGATTGGCAGAAAATCGACCGGACCTCTCAAGAGGTTAAAGAGTCAATACATGCATATTATGAAAGATTGTTGAAGGCATTTAAACATTACAGTGGTACTGACACAATTGAACCGAAGGACATGAATCATCTTGTGTTCAGATTTGTCGAAGGGCTGAGACCAGAGGTCAGCCAAATGATTAAAAATCATTTGATTTGTTGGCAAGCTAAACCGATTGATGAAGTATTACAGTATGCGAAATACTGTAGTGACGAAATTGAGTTAAAGCAGAAAAAGTTGAAGGAGAAGGTGATGGTGATGCAGATAAGGGCTGCACAGGCTGGAATACAGGGAAATGGTGTTCAGCAAATGATACAGCAACAACCACAATTGAATGGTGTGTTTCAGGCACAGCCAAGAGGTAGAGGTCGAGGGTTTGTGAACCGTGGTTCGGACATGAATAATGTTGTTGTTCAAGGTGATGGTCAAGGAGTGAAAAAGATGTCACCATGCCATGCGTGCGGGGGCGTGGGACATTGGAAACGGGATTGTCCAAATATAATACAAGATGGTACAGTTCAGCAGAGTATCAATGCCGGTACATTGCAAAATTCACGAGGTTCAAGAATGAGACACCCGAATCAGAACTATCAAAATAATTTGGTGCAAATGTCAGGGGTGCAACCTATGCAGCAAATGCAAATGCCGCGTTTCCAAACAGTGTCAGTACAACCAATGCAACAGCAGATCCCTATGGTGCCTAGACAGCAAATGCAGTTACCCCTAGCTCCGATGGGACAGCAACAGGTGATGCTTCCTCAACAGGTCACAGGTCAAGTAACAAATCAAAATAACACTGTACAACAATTCCCATTACGAGGTGAAAATGAGATGAATGAGGACTGGTCAGATGATAGCTCAGACAGTGAAGAGTGCAGACTCGCCGCATCCTTAGAGGTAGACCAGAGAGGCCCATATGTGGAGGGAAAAGTAATGGGCTACAAAGTCTCATTTTTAGTCGATACAGGAGCTACACGCTCTACTGTTCGCAGTGCAGAGGTACCAAGATTACCTCTCTCAGGGCGCACCATACGAGTGGTTGGTGTGGCTAATCAATACCTGACTAATCCAATCACTGACCCAGTGCAGGTTGAAATTGGAAATTTCCAGGGCCTGCATAGATTTGTTGTATGCGATTCAAGTCCAGTATCCTTGTTAGGAAGAGACTTATTGTGCAAAACCAAATGTTCAATTACCTGTTCCAATGGTGGAATAGAGGTTCAGACAAACAGTGATGATGAGGCAGATGAGGGTCAACTCATGGAAGAAGGAGGAGAGATGAATGAAGATTACCCTCTAATTACCCTTTTTCCAGTGTTCACCTTGATCGATCTACCTGCTGATCTGCAAGGATCAGTGATAGAGAAGGTGTGGGATTTGACTGGAAAGGAGGTTGGATTAATAAAGGGAGTGAAACCAGTCAAGGTGCAGATAAAACCGAACGCAGTGTTCCCACAAGTGTCACAATATCACATGACTCAGGATGTCCTTATTGAAGTAACACAGATAATTGCAGATTTTCTCAGACAGGGAGTTTTGAAAGAGGTCCTGAGCAGTCCGTGTAACTCTCCAATTATGGGTTTGAGGAAGCCCTGTGGGAAAGTTCGAATTGTGCAGGATTTGAGAAAAATAAACAAAATCGTGATAAAATGCTGCCCTGTGGTTCCCAACCCAGCAGTAATAATGTACCAGGTTCCTTGTGATGCTGAGTGGTTTACCGTAGTAGACCTATCACAAGCGTTTTTCTCGATTCCACTTCACGAAGACAGCCAGTTTTTGTTCAGTTTCAAATTCCTGGATAAGGTATACAGTTGGTGCAGAATTCCTCAGGGGTTTTCTGAGTCACCATCCATCTTCAATCAGATATTGAAGAAGGATTTGGAACCTCTTGTGCTACCTTATAATTCGACTCTTGTGCAGTACATTGATGATTTGTTGATTGCATCCAAAACCAAAGACAACTGCAAATATGATACCATTGCCTTATTGAATCATTTAGGGAAAAACGGACATAAGGTGTCACCTAAAAAGCTGCAGTACTGCCAAAAAGAAGTAAAATATTTGGGGCATCTGATTGAAAAAGGGTCTCGAAGAATATCAAAAGAGAGAATAACAGTTGTTTTACAAATGAATCCGCCAACAACAAAGAGAGATGTCAGAATGTTCTTGGGAATGGTGGGCTACTGTCACCAGTGGATACCCAACTTCTCGATCATTTCAAAACCATTAACAAAACTGACAGGAAAGGAAGTTAAGGATGAACCATACATAATCTAATTGACAAAAGAAGAGCTTGAGTCATTTCTAGAGCTGAAAGAATGCATGTGCAGGGCTCCAGCATTAGGAATGCCTGATTATGAGAAACCATTTTTGTTGTTCTGTCATGAACGTGATGCTTGTTCTTTGTCTGTTTTAACACAGGTCCATGGAGATGCAAATCGCCCTGTAGCATATTTTTCAGCTACTTTGGACCCTGTCGCAGCAGCCTTACCGGGTTGTTTGCGAGCAGCCGCAGCAGTTGGTCAAAGCCTTTCACAATGTGAAGGCATAGTCATGGGATATCCCTTGACAGTATTGGTTCCACATTCTGTTGAAATTCTGCTGACACGAACTAAGACACAACACATGACAAATGCCCGACTTACCAAATATGAGACAATTATTCTGGGGTCACCAAATGTCACATTGAAAAGGTGCACTGTACTGAACCCGGCAACTCTACTTCCCATTGAAAATACAGAAATATAGGATGGGGAAGAGTTTGAGCACGATTGTCTGGAGGTAACTGAGCTCAGTACCAAACCTCGCTCAGATATAAAAGATACCCAGTTAAAGGAAAACGATTACATTATGTTCGTTGATGGGTCCTGTCTAAGAGATTCATCAGGAACTTTGAGAGCTGGTTATGCAGTATGTACCATATCCGGTATAGTCAAGGCCTCCTGGCTCGAGAAAGTGTTTTCTGCACAAGTGGCAGAATTGATAGCTCTCGCAAAAGCCTGCCATGCTGCTGTAAATCTGAAAGTCACAATCTATACAGACAGTAGATACGGATTTGGAATTGTACATGATTTTGGTCAACTCTGGTCACAAAGAGGGTTCATGACATCCTCTGGTTCACCAGTGAAAAATGGAGAACAGATAAGAGATTTGTTACATGCGATTCAGTTGCCTCTCGAAATTGCTGTGGTGAAGTGCAGTGCTCACACCAGATCACAAGATTTTGTGTCAATGGGGAATGGTTATGCAGACCAAGTTGCCAGATTTTGTGCATTGAACTGTATATCTTTAAAAGAGCAGTGGGAACTGTTACCACAACCTGAAAATGACACAGCCTTAAGTCTAGCATTACGGGTGGTTGATACTTTAGACGAATTAAAGACACTACAAAGCCACGTTGGTAAGGAAGAAAAACGTTCCTGGCAGAAAATGCAGTGTGTACAGAGAGCAGACGATATTTGGGTGTCAGGAGAGGGAAAACTAGTTTTGCCAAACAGTCTTCTGTCACAATTTGCCCGATTGTATCATGGGCAGGCACATTTGGGAAGAGATGCCATGATTAGATCATTTAAGATTGATTGGTTCAATCCAAAATTCAGACATGCCGCAGAGATTACTTGTCACAGATGCGTCATTTGTCAACAGATGAACGCTGGAAAAGGAACTGTGGTAACTTTGAGCCACATTGGGAGAGCTGGTGGTCCATTTAATAAGATACAAATGGATTTCATTGAAATGCCTGTTTGTGGAGGTCTGAGATACGTGCTGGTGATTGTGTGTGTTTTTAGCCATTGGATTGAGGCATATCCCACACGTAGGAATGACAGTCTTACAGTTGCAAAACTACTACTCAGAGAATTAATACCCAGGTTCGGGTTTCCGGTTTCTATAGAATCGGATAGGGGAAGACACTTCGACAATGAGGTGATTAAGCTTCTGTGTGCCGCACTCAACAATGAACAAAAGCTGCATTATAGCTATCGCCCTGAAGCATCAGGACTAGTCGAGCAGATGAATGGTACTTTGAAATCAAGAATAGCAAAAATGTGCGCAGCAACAAACATGAAGTGGCCAGATGCATTGCCTCTAGTGCTGATGTCTATGAGAAACACGCCAGATAAGAAAACGGGATTGTCCCCACATGAAATCCTCATGGGCAGAGCAATGAGGTTACCGGCGGTACCTGCAAATGCACTAGTGAATATTACAGATGATATGGTGTTGGATTACTGCAAAAGTTTGGCTGACGTGATTCGCTCTTTCTCTCACCAGGTGGAAGCTAACACGTTACCACCAATCGGCGAACCAGGACACTCTCTGCAAGCTGGAGATTGGGTGGTTGTCAAGAAGCACGTAAGAAAATCGTGTCTTGAGCCGCGTTGGAAAGGGCCATATCAAGTGATATTGACGACCACCACTGCTGTGAAGTGTGCCGGGGTTCCCAACTGGATACATGCCAGTCATACAAAAAGGGTAGCGAGTCCTGTTGAGGAGGAACTTGAAAATTCCGGTACAGCAACTTCAAGAGGAGAAGTCTCAGAGTCAGAGATCAGTCAAGAAGGATCTGAGACTACAGGAGAGCCCGCTGAGAACAGCCGTGTCCCTCAAACTATCAGTGAGTTCGAGAGAGGTGACGAAGTGCCAATCTCAGTGGAGGCAGCAGGAGAACAAAGTCAAGGAGAGGTTCTCCCAGAAGCAGACGAATACAATTCAGAATCTGAATACAGTGTCGAACAAGGAGAGAGAGACGAAGAAGTGGCAAATTTAGATCAGAACGAATCAAGGTCTGACGAACGAGTTCCAAGCCTATCAGGAGAAAACACCATATTATCAGAAGAGGGTGCTGTCCAAGGTACTGAAGGAAAACGCCGAAGTCAGACGAACAGAGGTGACAATTGGCCAGACAAATCACACTTTAGAATAAGAGAAATAGCAAATGAAACAATAATAGAGGAAAGCGATACCTCACGAGCAGACGATCTGAGTGAAGGAGAACAGCAAGGTGAACGAAGAATAAAAAGAAAAAGAATAGCAAACAGAAGATATACCGGTCCTGAATGGGCATATGCTACAACCTCTGAATGGCAACAAGAATTCTTAGCATTCTGTTTTGATCGAGAAATACCAGGACAGTACTACGGTACCTGAAGAAAATACAACAAGAAAACTGAAGATAAAAACATCGAAAATTTGTGAAAGCTGAAAAATAATAAACAAGAATCTTAGAGAAGAAATAAAACTACCGGAAAGTGACATTAAACCTGGATTTGACTTATAGAAACCTGATTACGACAAGCTGCTAACCTGAATTGACGAAAAGGGTCCTGGAGTGAGTGAAGACGCTGTAAATTACGCAGAAAGAGTTTGCTACTCAGAGTTGATTGTTAATCCGCTTTTTGATTCTATACAAACATGGCTTATAGTAACAAAGGAAGTAAAGTGTGTGGTTGGTTAGGACTTATGATAGGCGCTATATGCACAATAATGATTGTGGGAGTGATTGTGGGAATGCCATGGAGAGAGAGTGAAACTACTAATGCAATTTCAAAACCTGAGACTACTACTACAACTAATAAACTATCACCATGGGAGAAATTTGAACAAGACACAAGACATCTGCATGAGGGAACTAATGCAAAAGGGGAGCTTTCTACTAATGTTTTCTATTGCCTATTAAATGAGTATGTGGAAACTATGAATGCGAAGGACTGTTATGTGTGCACTAAAATTCCTTCATCTGTGCAGGAGGGAGTTACTTATCATAGCCTCCCTCTTACGTATGGGATCAGTTGTAGCTTGCTACTAACAAGATTTTATGATCAAGAGCATGTGCAATATTTTTATTCAAATTTAGACGTTGTGTTTTCTTTTGTGCCTGTTATTGAATTCTTAAATAAGTTAGCTAAAGAGCATGATATAAAATTAGTTAGAGGATTCTTTGAGCCAACACTAACATTTGGAACTGCTTATGCACATCGCAATAACTTAACATGCTTACTGTCTCCTGTAGAGAAAAGTTTTTTAGATCACACAGATGATAGACGAAAAGCATTAAAGGAAAGATTAGAAAAAGGTTTAGAAAAACGCACTTATGCAAATGATTATGCTTATACTGAAATTAAAACACAAGGCAAGTTAGCTATAGATGCATTACACGTAGGTAGACTCTGTATATACTGTATAGACCAAAATCTGATCAAGATAATTTGTTTGTGGGAACGAGTGAATGTAGGCATGTGTTTTTGTTTCAGAGCAAATGGACCTTTATGTTAAATGGACAAGACCCAGCGATTCCTGGAATCTATTACATCTGTGGGTTAAATGCATATTACCGTCTCCCTAAGGGATGGTATGGGACATGTTATTTGGGAATAATATTCCCAAAGATTTACCAGATTGATGACTTAAAACAACTACCTAAAACGTCTGAATTACATCATGTCAGACAAAAACGAGAATCAGTGGCGGCTGTCATTGGTGACATATTTGGAGCTATAATCCCTTCAGTGGGGGTTATTCTAAACTCTATGAAAATTCAAAAGTTGTCTACTATTGTGGATAACATGCTGACAAACTTTACAGGAGCTATACTTCTGATGGATACTGAACTTGCTGCAGAAAGAGCTATGACTCTTCAAAACCGGCTTGCTTTAGACATTCTTTTAGCAAAGAGTGGAGGTGTGTGCAAAATGCTTAATGAACGACATTGCTGCTCGTATATACCTGACAATAATAAGAAAATTAGAAACATGCTTACTAACCTGACTAGAGATAGTATAGATTTGAAGGATCTAAAAGAACTTGGTGTTTGGGAGAAAGTTGGAAAGGGAATTGCCCGAATGGGAAGCTGGTTTACCAACATTTGGAATGGGGTACTTGCAAAAATGATGATGGGATTATTAATTGTTCTGATTTGTTTACTGGGATTTTGGGGAGCATGCAAAATTAATAATAAAGTGAAGAAAAATTTGGCTAACAGAACAAAAAGAAACGAAGAAAGTGAAAGAGAGAAAATGTTTAATGAAATATGGGAAAGCTCACATAAGGGAAAAGATGTTGAAATGCACACTATGCGTAAAGTGAAGAATTAAAACCTGGAAGATTTGTGATGACGAGCGTCATCAGAGGAGGGACTGAGAGAGCGTATTTAATATTACATATTATAGACGTGAAATGCTTATGTCTAACAATGCTGTACTAAATAAAACATTCATTAAAGCGTATTCACAAATATGGAGAATCATTAAAATATATAAACTAATGTCAACTGTAAGAAATAATCGTTTATAGTTTGCCTAACGGAGTACATTAAAACGTATAGAACTGCATTCATTAGAACTCGTATATCTTAAGTTAGCATGAGCCAAGCAGAAGCTGTGTAGCTCTCATATTAAAAGCATATTTTTCCTGTCTCTTCAGTGTGCGGACTTGCAAACGACCATGACCCAGCTATTGTTCTTTCTGTATTAGTTTGAAACATGGGAACATTTTCCCATCCGCATGCTAGCATCTTTTAGTATAAAATGATATGCTTCGAAACATTTGTAGATACTTCCAAGGACAATGAGACGAGGGAAAGAGAACTTTTAACCTGAGACGTGTGCCAAGATGATGAAGTAACCCCGGATATGCCACCTACGAAAAGCCGATTATGAAGACCAATCAGAAGACCAAACAATATCGAGAGATGACAAATGCATTACTTAATGTATAATTTGATAGGTTAACAATGATGGGGTGTATTGACTAACCAATAGAATTTTGGGGGAATGAATCACGAGAAAGGGATAAAAACCCATGACACAGGAAGTAAATGTCATTAGGTAGGGAATGATATTGATTGCATCCCGAAACTCTGTCACACTATTTTGTGACTCAAGGTTTAGACAAACCATCCTTGCCCATATTACTGTCCTTTACTCTCTTCTCTTTAAGAGGAGAGTGTCTTGCCTCTAACTTAGATAGACTGATGGCGATCTGACTGGTGTCCTGAAGACGAAGACTGATCCTGAATGCTGACTTAATCAGAGGAGGGTAAATATAAAATTGCTAATGAAAACTCATTTGCCTTTCTTTCTAGGTACCAACTGCTGTATGTTTTTTTAGAGACCGTAGTTAGATGTTTTCCAAATTGGTGTTCAAAATTGTTTTGCATGACGCCCAACATGCTAATGCTAATTAGAGGTTAGACGAGGTATTCATTCTGACTGACAAACTGACGTGACTGACATGGTGCTATGCTGAACTAGTATCTTAGAAAATTCGATGTGTCATAATCTGCTTATATCTATCTGATTGTCTATGCTACTGATCTTTGCATTTATTGAAACTTATTGTGGTTGTCATCTTGTAATCGTGCTTATATGCTTATTGACTTTGAGATTAATGCCTTTGCTACTAGATTGTAATCAATAGGGAATAAAACTTATAAACTTCATCAAGGTGTGGTTATTCATGACTGAAAGGTCATGGTTGCGCCAAATGTTTATTAATGTCTAAAGTAAGATATCATTTGGTGTTAAATGTTGACAATGTTATTGACATATTGATTGATATTTTGATCAGTTATCTCGTCCTACGGTGTCTCACCACTGGGCCCAAAGATTCATTGGCCTAAAAAGAGTCCTGATGTGTATAAATTGACATAGACGGACGCGTTAACAATAGAAAGTTGAAGATACGCTGGTCCTGAATGGGTGTATGCAACTGCAGGTGAATGGCAGAAATAAGTTTTGTCTTTTTGTTTTGATCGAGACATTCCAGGTCAATATTTTGGCACTTGAAGGAAGCTGAGGGACAGACCTGTTGAAACAATCTAAGAAAATACAAAGGAAAAGCGACTGTTGAAAGTAACCGTAAAATACTTTGATAACCTGATTTGACTTTGAAACCTGATTTTGACAAGCTGCTTACTGATTTTTGACAAAGGATCCGGGAAGTGAGAGTGAGAGCTGTAAATAACTGCTGAAAGAAGATTGAAGATTTTTTTTTTTGCTACATTTTTCTAAATTTCTCTTCTGCTTTCTGATTCATTACAGATCATGAGTAACATTAGCCAGCAGGGAAGGAAGAATAGGTGCTGTAAATACATGAGTATTGGTTTGGTAATTGTATGTGTGATATTGTTTGTGATATTGATTGTGGGTATGACTGCTCTTGATAAGAGCAAAGCCAGCCATACTTTCACTTTTGAGACAACTACTGCATTAACAGCAATAGAAAAGTTTAGGGTAGATAAGAAAAATTTGCATGAATATACTAATGCCCAAGGGGAGCTGTCTTATAATGTCTTCTGTCGCTTGCTGAGTGAGTATGTAGAGACGATGGTAGCGAAGAATTGTTACGTGTGTACGCAGAGTCCTTCATCGGTTGAAGAAGGAGTTACTTATCCTAGTTTGCCTCTTCCTTATGGGATAAGTTGTAGTTTGTTACTAAAATGATTCTATAACCAAGAGTACATACAGTATTTCTACTCTAAATTTCTACTCCAATTATGATGTTGTGTTTTCATTTGTCCCTACAATTAGATATCTTAGTAGAGTAGCTAAGAATAATGATGTAGTATTAGGGGTTTCTTTGAACCTACATTAACTTTTGGCACAGCTTACGCTCAAAGGTACAACTTCACATGCTTGCTTACACCTTTAGAAAAGAGCTTCTTAGATCACACAGATTACAGGAGAAAGGCATGTAAGGAGAAATTAGAAAAATATTTAGAGAAGAGGACTTACAAGAATGATTATGCTTATAGTGCAATTGAAATGCAGGGGAATTCAGCTTTAGATGCGCAACACGCAGGGGAGCTTTGAATGTAGAGGCCTAAATCACGCACTGACACTTTATTTGTGGGAACGAGTGAATGTAGACATGTGTTTTTGTTTCAGAGCAAATGGACAGGATCCAGCAATTCCTTTGATATATTACATATGTGGTCCTAATGCTTATTACTGTCTTCCAAGAGGATGGTATGGGACATGTTATTTAAGGATAGTTTTCCCAAAGATATTTCAAATAGACGATTTAAAAAAAAATCCGAAAATGACTGAATTTCATCATATTAGACAGAGGAGAGAGTCTACTTCTGTTATAGTGGGAGATATATTTGTAGCAAAAATTCCTTCAGTGGGAGTTGTTCTGAATTTGATAAAGATTCAAAAGTTGTCTACCATTGTGGATAAATGCTGACAGATTTTTCAGGAGCCATACTCCGGGTGACTCTTCAGAATCGCCTTGCTTTAGATATTATTTTAGCAAAGGATAGCAGAGTTTGTAAAATGCTTAATTCTAAGCATTGCTATTCGTTCACTCCTGATAATACTAAAGAAATTAGGAGCTTACTTACTAATCTGACTAATGCAAGTGCTGATTTGAAAGAATTAAACGAACCAGGTGTTTGTGAGAAAGTTGGCAAAGGTTTTGCTTCAGTGGGAAATTGGCTCAGAAACATTGTGAAAAGAATTTTATTGAAAATAATAAAGGGAATATTAATTATTGTGGTCTGCCTAATTGGAATGTGGGGAATATGTAAATTGTGCAAAAAAATCAAATTGAAAAAGACAGCGAATTATCAGAGGAGGGAAGAAAAGAAAAGGTAATAATTGTTGAGGGAAAATTTGAAAAGGGAACAAAGATTTGAAGGGGTTGAAATGACAGAATTTTAGCTGATGCAAAAACCTGTGAGTGATAGTTTAGTGTGATGACACATTTAGTCAACAGAGGAGCGATTGCTAGAGCAGGTGTTTTATCAAAAATATTAATTAATATTCATGTATTCTGTGTAATGGATTTGCTCTAGAAAATGTAATAATCTAGAGAAAAGTAATGCACGCATTTAAAAATATGACCATATGAGTGGCCGTCAATGTTTACGAAGAGTACTTATTAATGGCTTATTAATATGAAATATGGAGCTTATGTTTGATTAATGTAGTAATATGTTATATTACGGGCTATGCATTATGTTTTAGCTATATTAATTGTAGGCCTTAACTTAGTGGAGGTCTTGGCCAAGTTGCATTGCCTCATGTCAAGCTGTATTTCTTAGGCGTTTAATAAAATGTTTGCTTATTGTGATTTTTCACTGTGCTTCCAAAATGTAGCTGAAAGTCTTTCTCATTAGAACTGCTTGCTAGAAGATGCTGTTCTTACTAATGCAACATTGTAAATATAATGTGTGTAAGACTGACTTTCTCAGGAGAGAACAATGACCATACTGACTGGAGTATAAGCTGCAACAATATTGTTACCTGACGAGCCGGAAGATGAGAACGGGACAAGAGGAGCCAATCATCGACATGTGAACTGTGTACTAGTAGAAACTATAAATTTGAAGTTTTAGTTTTATTGGACCAAGTGTGAAAATGCGACCCCTTGACCAATAGGGACTTGGGAAGTAGTTTTAGGAAATCTAACTTAGCCAGACTGCACAGAGAGGAGACCGCTATTACTTTCTTGAGCGTCTTGACAAGAGACGTGCTTAACTTTACTCCTTAAAGCGTTTGCATTTTCTGAACTTTGATGCTGAATCCTGATGCCTTGCTGACTGAACTGATGTCCTGATGATGACGACTGTCACAGCTTGCTGATCCAAACTGAGGTTAGGATCCTCACTAATGAAAGTTCGCTATGTGGAGTAACAATCAATGTCTTTTCTTTGCTGAATCTAAATGTATGTGATATCATTTGCGCAGTTGTTCTTGTTATTAATTCGCACTGTAACTTTAGAATGTGTAGTGGTTCAAACTTTGATTAGATTACGCTTCTTTGGACAGCCAGTATTGTTCTTATATGTTCATCATCTGATATTGAGATTATTTTACCTGACATTAGCATTGTTAATATAGGGAAATAGAATTCTAACTTTTACCTAAAGGTGTGGTTATTCATGATCGAAAGGTCATGGTGTATGATAGTTACTGACTCCAATTGATTACTAATGTTATCATCATTAATTATTAATGTTACTGATTGGTTATTGATTATTGATCTGCATGTACTGGAGTTATGGTGGGAACACCTTAAATGCGAGTCAAAAGGTTCATGGACCTGTTGGGTGCCCTTGTAAGTTTACTTATCAAGGTCTGACGCACCAACAATCTCATAAGCCCGGCTGTTGATTCTTCTAATTAATCTTTAGATGAAACAAAAACCTTGTTCTTTGCTGCTTTGGTGAAATGGTGTCCATATTTTGGAACCATTGCACTTTTTGAGGTTAAGTTACCGTTTGGTGGAAAGATTACACAGACAACGGTGGCTATTCTGCCACCTTATTACAAGAGCATCAGACCCTAGGGCAATTCTAATAGGGCTGATGAGATATCCTTCACCTCTGTGACGAGTAACCTGTCTGTCAAACTCTTAATCAGGACCAAAATATCATTAACTGATCAAGTCAAACCTTTTATATATTTTTTAAGGTTATAATAAATAGATTTGGCACATGTTACATCAATTGCATAGATACACAATACAGTATTGTACTAAAAACGAGCAACCATTTGTGAATAATACTCGCTTGCATTAGGAATAAGCGAGCGTCTAGCTCATGTGAATGTGAAATGTGTCCACATTATTCCCAGCCCTCATTTCAATTCTTTGACTGACTTGTTCTGCGTTGCATAAATTCTCGGGGGCAAACTGGGAACAGCTTCAGAATAGCTAACCGCTAATTGTTTGAAGTCTTTTTATTGCTGCATGTCGAGGGTCCTAAAAGAAAATACAATTACTGTGCATTTTCTCCATTTTAAATCCTCCTCCAAAATGTACATTTTCCTTGCCTACAATCCAATCTGGACATGTCCAGAGAAAATTATTTTTGGAATATCTAGAGAGTGAAGTATTTTTTTAATATATTAAACTAACCTGACTCCTGCAGCTTTTGCATTGTAATCTCTCAGGCTTTTGCTAAATGTTAATAAGCTGAGTACTGTTGTCGACGTTCAATAAAGCAACAGCAAAAAGGAGCTCCTTTTTTATCAAAGGTATAAATAACCGGAAACCAAGTCACAAAAGACTTCTAAGCAGCTATCCTGTTCAAAATCGCACTGTATTAATAACATTAGTTGTGAAAACATATTCTCAGCATTTATCTAAAACCGAATTCATTTTTTTACAAACTATACCTTTCAGTAAATCGTCCTGAATGCTTTTTAGATCTAGCTTGACAGCACAGATGTCTGCAAAATGTGTTGTAATAAATTCTTTAAATTATGCATTAAGTGGGCCTTGGCTCAATTCAGAGGAGCATTAGTTTGTCTTACCTCATGCTATTGGCTGTTTGGTGTATCATTCCACTTTCCAGGAAATGTTTCAATTAGAATGCATGAGGGACTATTTGTCCTGAGAGCCAGATTGCACTCCATTTAATGAACAAAAGCACAATTTGCATTGCAAGCTAGACCTTTATATAACAGGTCCTATATAATCTGCTATGCATGCTTTATATTACATGTTTTTTTTTTAAAACAGGATAATGTGTATTTAAAAACACACTTCCTAATAGTGCTGCGTTCAGAAGTGCACTGAACTACTTTCCAGCCTTCTTATTTGTTGAAATATGTAATTCACAGGGATAATGTTAGCTCAATGAATTAGTCTAAATAAATGATTCATAGTGATTATATATTTCCTGATAAATTTTGGATTTGAAACAGCTGCTCAACTCATAGATTATGCACTTCAAACGTGTCATCTAACCAAAGCACCTTTGCTTGTAGTAATCGTAAGGCCTTGGCACTGATCACAGTTACATTTACTCAGTAACCCTTGGGTATAGACTGCAGATGTGCCCACTTGACCAGGGGAATGGTCTACACTGATACCTTGTGCCCAATGCTCTTGCTTTCACTACAGAATAAACACTGGACAGAGGTTGCGGCCAATCCATTAGACCCAACATTACTAAAAGTTATGCAAGCTTCTTTTTTTGGCATGCCAAAAATTATTTTTACCTGCTCGCCCATGTATGTCTGGGGGCTACCCTAGCTTCTTCATGGCCTTTTCAGATCTGGAATCTTGGAGGTGGATCTGATTTGTACATGCAACACATGTAGACAGTGCTTGTAAGTGCCGGTATCTATAAGCTTTGGTCCATTAAAGCCACACTACTTGGCTTTGCCAATATTTGTTCTGTATAATTTGTAGAGGGTGCATCTGCTCTTATGAGGTGCCTTATCGGTATGTATACTGACATCAAGCTGAATCTGTTACAACAGTGCTCTTCCTTATTCCTCTTGGAGAGTCGGTAAAGACCCCAGTGAAATCATAGGAGGTCCTTTGTGGCCCTGCACCAGTGGGACATGACAACTGAGCAAATGCTGCAAGTTTTGTATTGTATTAAAGATGTTTAAATGCTTAAATAGCCTAATTAAATACCTAAATACTATTCTTCTAATTCTTAGAATCCAATTTACTATTTTAATGTGCAGTGTGATAATAGCAGTGTCTACGAAGCAGTAACTCATGTCAAAGTGTACTCTTAGGGTGGTAAGCAACATGGCTGACAAAACAAAGTTTATGGTTATAAAGGCTCAATCTGCCGTACTACAGTCTACTCTATAGTTTTCTGCAAATTTCATTGTACAGCGTAGCAGGATATGTTATCAGAATGTTTTGTAATGACATTCAGCCTAACAAGAGAGGAAGAACATTTCCTGTCTTTAAGCAAGCAAGGTCTAAATTGGAATAAAATCTGGAGCGTTAAAGAAAGGAAAGCTGCGGTCAGGACAAAATCCTTGCAGCGGGCATTGAAGTATCATGGGACACAGACCCATGCTGATGTGAGAAACAACACAGACATTCAGTTGTGGTAAAACTGAGTAGAGATCACCAGTACTCAATTCCCTTTAATCAATATGATCACCTGAACTTGTCATGCATGTGAAGAAATGCATGCATGCAGGGTAATAACAGCCCTCTAGGAGAGGGGACTGTCCTGTGTAGTTCTCATCATTGACATATCATTCTTCTCTAGAAACAAATGAAAGGTCAAATAGTCCAATAGGTGAAATCAATTAAAAGGAGACGACTATAGCTCTAGCATTGCCTCACATCCAATCAGAAGGACAGTAGTGAGTTTTGGATGACTAATGGCAATAGCAGGATTCCATTACTCGTCTCCAAGGTTTAACCTGTTTGAAGGCTCAGGTTACAAACAATGGGTGAGGCTGCATCCTGGGTGCTGAAAAAAGCTTAATTTGTCTAAAAGTAGGGCAATGCCTGGAGAGTTCTTTTCAGTTCACCTTGATGACTCAATTCAAAATTTGTGGTTAGTGGCAAGCTATGAAGAACTGTGCAATATAAAACAAGTGTTTCGGGAGGTACATGAGGTTCATTGTAATGTTTGACTCCAAAGACAGCCTTCCAGGGAGCTCGAATGTTATTGATAAATTTTTAGAAACTTTCTTTGGGCTAAGTCAAGTATCTTTTAGTGGAGAAGTGGTGAGACTATCTCCAAATCCATTTTTTCAGTGGAACATTGCTGAAACTATCTCTGGCTTGAGGAGATGATTTTGCCAATCTGCTTTGCAATTGCATGTTATCAGTGGTTGTGGGGCAGTTCTGAACCATTGCAAGATTGCCAATGAGCTGCTCATGGAACACTTTGGGGCAGAAGGATAAGATGATGGTGTGATAAGGAATGCATCAAGATACCAGAAAGGGATCATTGAGATAATAGTGAAGCACACAATATTATTCACAAATATATCAGAAAATAAATATCATTAAACAAAATATTAGCTTTCTATATTTAAATAAGAAAAAACAAATATAGATAAAAAAAATATCACCGTTTTAAATGTAGATTATTACTCATATCCCAAAAAATATTGGAAAGGAAAATATTGTGGCCTTTAAATAAGCGTGTGAGTGCTCAAAAATATCGCCATGCAACATTACAGAAAAAAATCCAAATCAAGCAAAATAAAAATAAAACTAAATACATCACAAAGGGCCAGATGTATGAAAGCATTTTGCATTCGCAAACGGTGCGAATGCCCATTTGCGAATGCAAAATGCCATTTCAGAATGTATGGAATACATTCTGAACGCAATTTTAAGGAATCGCTAAAATAGCGATTCCTTAAAATTGCGACCCTTTTTAGAGAGTCGCAAATTGCGACTCTCTAAATTAGAAATCGCAAATAAGGAGTCCTTATTTGCGATTTCTTAGCACATGTATGAAGCAATTCCTAAATGCGATTTTGGCATTCAGGAATCGCTAATTACCACCAAGTTGAACTTGGTGGTAACCATGTGCAAAATTTAAAAATGCATTTAAAATGCATTTTTAAATTGTACATGTAAAGCACACATGCCCTTTTGGCATATGTGCACCTTGCATGTCCCCCCAAAAAATTGTGGGGTGCAGCAGACGGGGCCTTAGGCCCCAAGCACCCTGGGGTTTTGCATTTCCAAAATTGCAATTTCTGGTTCAGAAATCACAATTTTGGAAATGCAAAAAATTCGCAGATATGGCCCAACAGGCACATAGCTGCTAATGGGGCCAGTATCGCAATTTGCGATTCAGTAATTCCATTTGCGATTTTTAAGAAATCGCTATTACCGAATCGCAAATGTGATATATGGCACTTTGCGAGTCGGAAATAGCGATTTCTTAAACATCGCTATTTCCGAATCGCAAAGGGACGTGATGATACATCTGGCCCAAAATCAATTAAAAATGTATTTCTTATGACTACAAACATTAACATTAATATTTACAATCATATATATATGTACATATATATATATGGAAATTAACTTAAAAAAACAAAGGTTACAGAGAAGTTAAAGTTAGGCTCACATTTTAAACATAGAAAACCATAGAAATTCAGCTGTTATAGTTAGAGTTATCTCAAGTAACTTTAGCTCGTGCTCTAAGGTAACTATAACTTGCACCCCTGCCATGCACAGTTTTTTTTGTCAAATATTACATTGATATTATCAATGATGTTATCAAAGATGTGATGAGTGTCATAATTTGTGGGGTCATTGGCAGTGCATGGTGAGAGCAAAAGTTATAGTTACCTTAGGGCATTGCGAGCAGACACTGCAGCCAACCGCCCTAGCCACACAACCCCAAGCTTTTGCCCATACACAGAAGGAGTTGGCTGCAGGTTCGCATGACTCCACCGGCCGATTTTAGCCCCCGTGACTCCATCCCCTGGGTCCTAGCCTTCTAAAAACAATTTGGAGGAGAAGAGGGCACCACACCTCCCACCAAAAGTTGATTTCGGCCCCGGGGACCAAAGGAAATGACCACAGACACACATACACTTAAAACCTTAACCACTAGGCCAAAAGTGACTCCTTAGCATGTGGTGTCCAGTCCTAGGGGCTAATTATAATCTTTTCATTGCTGCCACCCAGACTACCAACACAGCAAGGGATAGGCAGCCGTCAAGGCAGTGGCTTCACACCTATCGTATTGAAACATTTCTACCGGTCAACTCGGTAGAAACAGTGCAGCTAAGGGAGCAGAGGCCAATGCCATCACACACAAGTACCCTCAGAATGCACTCTGTATGCATAGCAGACAGTGTGTATTCAGAGGGTGCTGGCAGGGGGGCACCTGCACTGCCCACAACATGGGCATGGTTGTGGACAGTGCATGGGCCTCCTGTAGCCCCCAGCACTGGCTTTCCACCAGCCTTTTCATGGAGGGTATCCCACAATGAAAAGGCCTGGGGAAAGTGAAGTTATGATCAGCATGGCAGAACCGAACTCGGCTCCGACGTGGCTGACCAGGATTTTGACCGCCTGCAACTCATCGGGATCCCTCATCCAACTATCAGAATCAGAATCTGCAGTTCGGATCTCCAGGAGTGCAGAGGTCTGTGGACCACCAAACATGTAACCAGGCTCTTAGCTATGACATTAAACCCAAATATTTTGACTGAAAAAAGACTTTGATGTTACATTACTAGGAATGTTTAACAGTCAAAACACTGGAAAATAAACACACACTTCCATACAATGATTTGAACCTTCAGTCTACTGAGTGACAGTCCAAGTGCTTTACCATTAGGCCGGAAGTGACCATGGTCTGCTGTCCCTCAAAACGTAACTATAACATTCTTACCAAACATCTTGTTTGCCTGACTCTTGGAAGTCATTGTACGGAGAGACTGTTTTAATAACAATCTCTCTCTCTTCCATCCCATTATGGAATGGGAGAGAGAGAGAAAGCGAGAAAGTGACAGGACTGCAGGGGGAGCCTTAAGGCCCCTGCAGTCCTAGCTGGCTTCCCACGTCCTGCAGTAGCCTGCATTGCTCCCACAAGCAGGGAGCTGCTTCAAATAGCAGCTCCCGGTTTGTGGGAGCAATGTTTTCATCTGTTTCACTGCACACATATTTGCGTGCAGGGTAACAGCTGAAAACTCAGCTTTCTGCAAAGTGAGAGCTGTTTGACAGCGCTGACTTGCAGAAAGCGGTATGTTAGCTCTGACTTGGTGGGAGCTGTCAAAGCTCAAGCCAAGTAAGAACAAACGGGTATTACTGAGGGTGGGCACCTGGCACATTGCAAGAGCCGGCCCTGATTGATGGGGGTCCCCCGGGCCTTTAATGGCTCATTATATATTCTGCCCCAGGGAGTTGTTGGTCCCCAGGGCTGCAGGGGGCAGGGAGAAACCGCCCATTTCTTTATATATTCTGCCTCCGGAGAGGTGGCTGTCCCCAAGGCAGCGGAATTAGATGTTAGCCCTGGAGAGGTGGTGGTCCGCAGGGCTGCGGGCAGAAGGTTGCCCCCCATTTCATTATATATTCTGATTCAGGGAGGTGGTGGTCCCCAGAGCTGCGGCTGGCCAAGAGTGCCCCCCTTACATTCAAAATTTAAATGCCTTTGGGACATGGCCCATCCAGGGCCTTCATTTAAACAAGCATGGTAACCCGTACTTTTTGGATTTTTAATTTGTGATAGATCCAGGGATCAGCCAAAACTCCCACCTCAAATTAAAAAAAAAATGCTTTTTTGTTCTTGGAAGTCCCTCTGGGACCCCAGCACCAGAGATAAGGGGTCAGTGTGTACCTACCCTGGCCCCTTTTCTATTCCTTAATCTTCTTTCCGGGGACTCGGCTGAAGCCGAGTTCCAGTATGGCTGCCAACACTTGTTTAAATGTTGTCAGCGAATCAGATCTCAACATTAGATAGGGAGGGTTGCAGAGCCTTCACGTCCCTATATACACTTTTGTTTTTTCTTTAATTTCTCAAACACTGCTGCACGGATTTACACCACATAACAAAAAGGACACTTTCTGGACCAAGAGCTACCTTTCTGCCAAATTTGGTGTTATCCCATTCAGTGGTTCGGGTGCTATTCCTGTTCAAAATCACTATAAAAAAATGCATGGTGGAAAAAGTGTTGGGATCCCCTTTTTCTTGGCCCCCACTTGATGGATTACCCCACAACTTTCCGGACAGATACTAAAGTGAGTGTCATAGTTTTTCAGAACCTTTTGTGACGATTCATCAAATGGTGCCAAAGTTATTAGGAAAACAAAAAACACTCTTTCTATAGAAACTATGTATATATATATATATATATATATATATATATATATATGTAACAAATCAAAATTAGCTAAATACATAGTAAACATTATAAGGCAAGCATTTAACCAATAGAAATGAAATAAAAACAAACTTATCTAATGGAGCCACAGAAACAATTAAACCAACAATAGAAAATGCACACAACTTTTATCAACGTACTACTCCAAATACTACTACTTCGACTTCTTTTCATATAGTTACCATAAGAAAATTACCACAGCAGCAAGAAACTGTTAATCTACCGAAAAACAAAACCAGTCACATACCTGGAAAAAGACATACAGAAAGTAAGTAAAGTTCATTTATTAATGGACTGGAACTCACCCTAACCCATTTAAAAATAAAACTTAACTCAGTCCCACTACCTACAAACAAACAAATATTTAAAATGAAACAAATGCACTGTTTTTAAATCTATAGAAAAGAAGCCAAACTGTTTCTTATTTTTTTTTATATAAGGGGACAATAATTTTCGAACTGTAATTCTTTATACTATTAAACTATTTTCAGACAGAATAACAAAAAGAATAAGAAACATCACATCACAGAAAGGAAAGAAATTATTATTTCACAAGGGCACTTGAAATCAAGAAAGTACAACAATAGAAACTGTCAATTTGACATTTACTAGATATTACTTTAATGCTTGCTATGGAAGGGCCACTATAAAAGATGATGTTGTAGATAATTCAAAGGACGCAACTACCCCACAAATGTGATAGAAATGGAAATAAGTCAAGATATAAAAGAGGCAAGTACTAGCTCTTACGAACCCCCCAATTAAAATACTAAAATGTACACTGCCTAAAGTCTCCAAATAGAACACAGGCCAACTACCAGCTATACCCAGTTTAAAACACACAATGGCATGAACTAAAAATGCCACTATCGATGCCCCGCCTGCCCTTAGAAGATACAAAGATATCCAAATGCCTCACATATAGTGAAGAACCCTTCCTCTTACATGATAACCTAAACAATGATAACTAAATCCTAATATTTTCTACGACAGCTAACTTACTAAAACCAAGCCATTGTCAAATATGAATGAGGGATAGGGTCTTCAAAATGCGCCCCAAACTATGCACTTGGATATACACTATACATGGTGAATATCAGAACACAAATATGCTATTCATATATGCCCTACTACCTAATAAACAAAATATAAATGCTACAAACTATTAAACAACATTAAAATTTAAACAAACAACTACTGCCCATAAAAAATAACAATAGATTTTGAACAAGCCATGATTCAAAGCAATTTAAAATGGTACACACATACAACCATACAAGGCTGCTACTACCATTTTAATCAAAGCACATGGACACCTCTCCAACAATCTGCAACAAGAGTAGAATATACTACAGTCAAATTGCATGTGAAATAAAAATGATTGCACTTGCCTATGTCCCTGCCACAGGAGTAGCTAACCACTACAATTTTCTTATATAAAGTCTTTTCTATCCAACAAATGACCACAAACAAAGCCCCATAATGTTTTATTTTGAAGAAACTTGGGTTGGCAGACTGCATCGCTCGGGACACAGACACCAACCAAAATTCCAAATACTATGGTGGAATGTCTATGACAGCACCAGAGCACAGGAAGCCAAATCAAACAATCCAGCGAAAGGATGTCACAATGCCTTGCATTCCACACTATTCAAAACCCAACCTACACTCTATAAATTTAAAGACGTCCTACAGAAAGATCAAAGCTACCAACAATTATGAATGGAAATATCAGAAACACAAATTAAACCAAAAATTTGCAACCAAACTACTAGAATGCACAACATGCTACAATGTAAAGTAAAACTCTTTATAATCACCAAATGAGCACATTATTTAGAATCAATAGCCAAACCCCTATTCTAAAATAAATATTAACCTACAAAACAACCAAGAACATCTCCCAAACCAGCATAACATTATTTACAAAAAAAATGTGTATAGTATTTATATGAAAAATATGAATCTCACCAACCACAAACCTCAAAAACGCATAAAAGGTAATATAAAAGGTAATTGCAACACATAAAATATATTTCAACAAAATAAACCACAGAAAACGTTCATATTTTACAAAATACATTTACCACCCAGAACAAAAAAACTAAATATTACTTACTGTTCTGTAGCTGCAGAACTATAAACAAGCAGCAAAAGTATTAAAAAACATAAACACTGCTTGAAAACTGAAAAAAGAAATGAAATCAAAGTAAACATTTTGGTTTAGTAGAAAACTGAAGTGATTTCCTGAAAAAAAGCTAATTGCGAATGTCCATAAAATACATTGACAATCAAAAACCTGTGAATGAAAAAATAATACCCACCCGCAAAAAAACAGTAATTTCAAAAGTAACATACACATCATAATTAATCACCATAAAGCAATTAACATAATAGAACATAAAATAACAAAGATTACCAACAAACACTACCTAAGTCTAGGCTAACACATGAGTGAACTAAACAGTAATAAATAGAGCAAAATTTATGAAAACTCCAAAACAAAAGTATAACTAGAATCTACAAATCCCGGATTTATCCCTGATGCTACAAACCATAAAAAACTTTTAAAAAGGTCCTCCTTCCAAGAAAATAGACAAAAAATTAGACAAAAAGACCACAAAATATAAGGAAGCAGTATAAAATGTGCACTAAATGAAACTGAAAAAACTATCTCCCCATAGAAAACAATGCAACTATAAGGAAAAAACTTTCAAAATTAATAAACTAAACAAGCTATGTTAAAATCATGTGTAAAATGTATTTGAAAAAACTGTATTATTATAATAATATGTGAAATAATGGGGAAAAGTACCGGACTTTTTAAAAAATGCAAGACTGTTCAAACACAATTTACATAGTTTATTTAATACTAACATTACATTTAAGTATTTTTTTATACAACAATATTAAATTGTTTTTTTATAAGCACAGATATATATATGTTAAAAATGTAAACATATGCATTAAATACAAATGTAAAAATAAAAAAATGACAAACTGTGTTGTATACCTCCATTGTAATAAAGAAAACTAAATATGAACATGCTAAATGACAAGTGCGCAACCAACTCCAATGTAAGTTCTTTTTCTGAAAATTTAGGATACTAATTAAATTACAGTAACTACTCCTAATACGTATTAATCAATTTTAACAAAGTTATTGGACACTAAAAGGGTTACATTAACTATTTTTACTCCACAATAAACTATTTTGTGGAAGGCTTTGGACACTAAAGGGCTCAGATTTACTATTCCCACTCTAATCTAAACCATTTTAGGAAAGAAGCTGGACACTAATGGGGTTACATTTACCATTCCTACTTTAAAAAAGACATTTTGGGGAAAATGTTGGACACTAAAGGTGTTAAACAAACTATTTTCACTCCAATATAAACCATTTCAGGGAAAGTGTTGGACACTCAAGGTGTCATACTTACTATTCCCACTCCAATCTAGACCATTCTAGAGATGGTATTGGGCTACCATTTACTATTTCCACTCTAATCAAAAGCAAAGACAAGAAGGTAGGGAACACTGCAACATTATATACCTACAAAATACATACTTCATAGTTAGACACATTAAATATATATCAATGAAATGAATATCAACATTACTTATAACACATTCTTAGAAAACAAATCTATGGCCGTCCTCCAAACTCCGACGGTCAGGTTGCTGGCAGTGTGGCTGCCTGCCCACGGGCCCCATTAGGAGTATTTCGCTGGGTCGGTGCTCGGAAACATTTTTTCCGACTGCTGGTCCAGCAGGAAACAGCCTACAACATTGACACCGGCTCATAATTGAGCCGGCAGCAATGCTGCAGTGTGTAGGATGCACCAGCACCCATTGCTCTGATAGCACGATGGGGGTGGCCATAGGGGCCCCTGCACTGTTCATGCACATGTAAAAGCTGGCAAAGAGGGGTGTCGTATTCCCCAGGGTGGTGCTGGCGGTCCGCCAAAGAGGTCAGACCACCGATTCGGCACGGTCAGACCGCCACTGCGAAGTCAGGGTCGTAATGACCCCCTATACATTTAACATCAAGCAATAACAAAATGCATAGGTGGTCATTACGATCCTGGTGGTCTTCAGGCCGCCAGGGTCGCGGTGGTGGTCTGATCGCCGCCAAAGCAGTGGTCCGACCACTTTGGTGGCAGACTGACTGCCACATTACGACTGTGGCAGTTGCGCCACGGTCGGACTGCCAGCACCACCAGTTTTCCTCCACAGGAGGGACTGCCGGTGCTGGTGGTCCTAATCTGCCAGGTCAGCGATGCAAGCCCCTCTTCACCAGCTTTTACAAGGCTGTGGCACTGCCATGCAAAGGCTGGTGCAGACAGGGTGCAGGGGGGTCCGGAGGGCCTCTGCACTGCCCATACACTTGGCATGGGCAGTGCAGGGGCCCTCATAGCCAGCCCTGTCATGCTGTTCACTGTCTGCTTATGACAGTGGATAATGGATAATGGAGCTAAGATGCAACCTTGGTAAACACCAGTGTTGGTCCAGATCTTATGGTTTACAACTCTGTTTGCTCATTTGTTTTCACCCAGGCACAGGTCCTGGTGTATAGACTCCTAATGGCTCTCAGATTGTCAGCTTTTGACATAGTGTTGGTCTGTTCACCTTGTTGAATGTCTTTGTAAAGTCCATAGAAGCTACATATCGTGGAGGTGCGTCTTTGTTAGCGGCATAAGTTAAAGAGGATAGGATAGTTAAATTGTCTTCATTTCTGTGCCCGTGTCTGAAGCCTGATGGAAATTATAGACTTCATATTGGCCCATTCCTCTAGCTCGATGTTCAGGATTTTGGCTAAACCTTTCCCCTCGATGTCAAGGAGGGAAATTAACTTGAAATTAGACGGTTAATCGAATGTACCCTTTTTATGAATTGGCATTAAGATGGCTCCTCTCCAGCTGTCAGGCACTTCATTCAGCAAGGTGCAATTCTTAAAGAGGGGGCTTAGCATGGCGGCCCATTCCTCAGGAGCTGACTCAGGCAATCTGTTTTTTATCAGCCAGTGCTTCGCTCCAGTGCTCCGACTTTTCTAGGCAGTGGTCCTGCATGCCATTTGGTAGGTGGACTGAACCAGAATCTCATCATCCACAGAATTGTAGAGATATGAGATATATTTAGTCCACTTATTTGCAGTGATTGATAGAGAAGCCTCTGGGTTATTTTTGCTTGATCTTTTCTGTACTGGTTTCCAGAATTTAGCAGAGTTTTTAGCTTTTGAAGCCTCGCGTTATTTAATCTATAGTGCTTCCTCTTCCTGCCTAGCCACCTCCCATGCTTTAACCCATTAGGACTTCCTAGCAATCCTGATCTCGTTGGGTCTCATTGGAGTGCTTTCGTTCTGATAGGCTGCCTTCAGGAGCTTGTTCAGTTTATGTTTAAGACATCTTAGTGCCGGCTGGTGGTTCCTGGATCTCATGCCTCTTGGGGCACGCTCCTTGCTGGTGAAAAACATAAGCAATTTTTTCCAGGAACTGAGCCCAAATGTGGGGAAAAGATGAATATTGCTTTGAACCCAGAGTTATGATTTCCATCAGTTCCTCTTTTTACCCTGCTGACGGTGATATTGACTATTTTATTCTTCGCAGCCAACAGGCACCTTCGTCATTACCAATGGTTAGAATTTGAGAGAGGCTAGTAATTTTGCTGGAAAGAATGCAAACTAATTGTCATTATCACTGGTCAGGATGGTCAGAACTTGGAAGTTCCTTACCAAAAGGAATACCCAAATATAATCAAACAGTGAGGCACTCAAGCTCGCTATATGGGTGCAGGATGCTAATTGGTACATAGCACTTTGCCCATTAAGGACTCTAAGGTCCAGAGAGTTAAGTTTAACAGCAAGTTTTTCGCCCACCTTGTCCTTTTTTAATGTCCCCAACTTCAAGCCAGGAATATGCCCCTCAGTGTCTACTTGTTACCAATAGGGAAGTTCTGCAGGTCCAAGTAAGAACATGTTAAATTCTCCTGCCATTACCCACCAGTCTGCAGGAATTTATTTCTGCAAGCTTTTATTGGTACTTGAAATTACCTTAGTAAATAATTATTTCTTGGGCTGCTTGGGATTTATGTAGAAGCTTTTGATGACCAGTGGGGTGCTTTCTTGCCCTGCTTTTTGTTTGTAGCTATGACCTGTACAAAGATGTAAGCCCCCAGGCCACTTTCTGGCACTTTTACTTTGAGATCCACTGCTTTGTGTATAAGTATGGTGACATCACCAGGTGGGTGTCCCCCATTGGCTGAAGGTTTAGCTGCTGGTGCAAATTCAAAGTGATCCTGCTAATTGGTAGAGCTCAATTGCCAAGTGTCTTGGAGGCAAATTGACTTTTTTGCAGATTTCTTCCGTTGCGTCAGTGACAGCCAGGAGGTTGTTGATGCCTTGAATATTCCATGAACACAATTGAAGGTCCAAACTCTTAAACAGGGGTAATCCTGTGTGCTGATTTAGATACTTGCTGGTTTGCGGTGTAGGATACTGACATTCACTGGGCCCTGGAGGCCAGCCCGACAGCTCTCTTGTTGGCAGCAAGTTCCATAGAGATCAAGATCAGTTCTGCTGGGTTTTGGGATTTTGTGAGCTTATGGCACAGCAAAGGACAGAGTCACACTGACGATACTGATGACTGATTTTAGTCAAAAACCAAGGATATTTTGGTTTTACCACTTTGCTGATGCTAATGCCCCACTCAGTCAAACATTGGACTGACATTCAACTCGCCTTGCTATCTCTTCATCACAGAACAGCGCTTTGGTTCCCTCCTCTAAGAGGCCCTTTCTCCCGTGGACAAAGGTGATGTGAACCAAGTCTTTGGATGCTAGATTCTCCAAACCAGAGCAGTGAGGAGTTTAAGTAGGTTTTTAAATAGGTTTCCTATGGCATGGGTCTTGGCTGATAACAATGCTGGAGGTACAAAGGAGTCCAATGTTTGAAAATTATAGTTGGTACTAACCAGCTGTTGGCAGTTTTAGATTGTGGAGTTTGTTTTGCCTAGGTGGATATAATATATCAGCTGGTCCTTTCTGCTTATACCCAGATTCTCTTTACTTGTGTGGAGCCCCTCTATTCCAGGTCCTGGAGTGCTTGGGACAGTGATATTTCCCTCTGTTTGTACTGCAACAGATGCTAAAGATTTTGGAGCACTTGGAAGAAAGCACTGTACATTATTGCCCTTGTCTAGGACTGCTGCAGGTCTAAGCGTTATGATGTCCTAGGCTGAGTGTGTTACCTGAAGAGGAGGAAGTTGGCCCCTAGGTGAGAAATTGCATGTAACCAATAGTTTCTGCTTCGCAGGGAAGTGCTTTTTGGCTTGTTTTCTATTTCAGACTTTTCAAAAATAGGGAAAAAAAATTATCTGATTTTATTTGGTATTTAAGTCTCTCATTTAGCTTCTTTGGGCCCCTTTGGTTCTTTTCCGAGAGCTTAATTATATGAGGATCACCACTCTCTGGACTTGATGACTCCATGACTCAAGAGTCTGCATTGCCCTTCTCCATGGGCATGGGATTAAGGATTTCAGAGACCTGGCTGTCAGATGACAGTTCAAGTAAAGAGTCAACACACAAGCCAGCTGGTTTTCTGGCACTGGTGTTCAAATTTCTGCAGCAGGTCTTGGCCAGCAGATTGACTTATTTGCAATTCAAAGATCATTGGTCATATTGCCCAATGATTTGGTGGCTAATTGGTCTTTAGTGCCCTCCTTAATAGGTAAGAGATCCTGGGGTTTAGTAATTTCCAGATCTTGAATGTCATGCAACAGGTCATGTGAACGGTCAGAACACAGACAAGATGGAATTCTGACTTTAATGTTCGATGTTCCAGGAACTGGTCTTGGCCCGATAAAGAACTTATTTGCTCTGCACTCAGTCACTAATTCAGACATTAACCTAGAGAGAGCTGAGATTTTTTTTTTAGGAAAAGTTGGCAATAACAACGGTTGAAAGACTTGTCAGCCATTTTCTGGGCTTTCACGGTGAGGGAGTTCAAATTATCCAAATAAGCGTCAATACTTTTGACGTAGCCTGCCACTGTTTGGAGGATTATTATTTGTGTATCAAGTTTGTATGCATGCATTATGACTGCCTAACGCATGGTTGTCAGGGTACTGTCTATGGCTGACCACCAGCACAGACCCATCTCTCCTATAGCACCCTTTGCGTTTGATAGAAATTGTGTATTTGAATCTTCTTTTGGATTTTCTAAATGTAAGTCCTCATGTGTGAGCACTGCACAGTTGACGCTGCACCCTTGTAGATCACGGGGTTAGTGACTTAGGGCCTGATTCTAACTTTGGAGGACGGTGTTAAACCGTCCCAAAAGTGGCGGATATACCACCTACCGTATTACGAGTCCATTATATCCTATGGAACTCGTAATACGGTAGGTGGTATATCCGCCACTTTTGGGACGGTTTAACACCGTCCTCCAAAGTTAGAATCAGGCCCTTAGTGCCCATTTGTGGCTAATGGCTCTTGATAGCATCCCAGTGGGTCTATATTGGTTTGATCCTTGACTGGAGATGCAGTCAGATCCATATCGTGAAGGATCTCCTCAACCCTGATATATTGATATTCTAATTTCTCCTGAAATTCCCTGTTTAGCAATACAAGGGGTATTAATTCCTGTGCTACTGGCTTTTCTGGATTTACAACAAGATCAGGTTCACCATTGCGCGCCTCAGTAAGAATGATGGTGTCAATGTCCACGCTGAATTGGATATGAGCACAGTTGGTGCTGTGAAGGCCATGAATCCAACAGTTTCTTGGGAGGATTCTTCCATGGCCGCAGGCACCCACTGAGGAGACACAGTGGCTGACTGGACACTATTATAATATTTGGGGAAAGGGGTCAAGGTGGTTTCGTAGAGAGGTCCTCCTCCTCTGGTTTTATAGTTTGGTCAATGTTAGAAAAGACTGGGTGGCTTGGTGCCCTTTATTTAGAGGGTCCTGTTTTCTCATCATTAGATTGAGAGGAATCTGGTGTTGTATAGCTATTTTAGCCATGTTTTTAGACATGGTATTTTAGCAACTAGGTCTGCCCTTCGTGCATTTTAACCCAGTTAAACTTTATTCAGATTCATTTTAATATTTTAGCACAGGCCACATTTGCGGTACTGTTCTATTTTCTTTATCTAGTTGTTCTTTTGCCTAGAAAAGCATTGTGTTTCTAGCAAGACATTCTTTTTACTTTGTGCTTTCCTCAAGACTGAAGCCAGATAGAATTGCCAGCAAAGTCGTATGCTGTGTGTCCAACATTCACAGAAACACGCACATCCTTACGTGGGGACATTTTCTCAGAACATCAGCTGTTTTTTCATAAAAACACTTCTCTGTCCCATACACAATAGAGGGAGATTCCAGGCAGATGACCACGACTGCATGCTGATTGCTGATTGCTGACTGCCTTCACTACAGCTGCTTGCACAGACTATCGGATCCCTGGCCTACATGGAGATGCTCTGGTATGGGGGATAATGTCTTTCCAGAGGGGGAAACCTGAAGGGTGGATTAGGACTTATCATGCTGTGCTCTAAATTAGCTTATGTAGGAACTACATACATTACACCTAGTGACAGTATGGTGGGACTTTTTCTGTGTTTCACTCTTCTTGTCACCATTTTGCTTCTAGTGTGTTTTATCATCCTAGTTATTGCAATGCATGCCATTTTACTTCAGATGCAGTAATTCAATAATCCTTATTGAACCATTCTCTGCCTCTGTTTGTTTTTTCATATGTGAGACTAATGTAACTGAGAGAAAAGTTTGAGATGTGATCAACCACGATTTCCATTTCTGTCTAGCACCCGGTTGCCACAATCATCCCTGCTCTTGGGCAGAGGTGAGGGCTACTAGTTAGCCATAAACCCGGATTAGGCCGACAGTTGTCACATGTTGTGGTATTGGACTCAGTTCCCCACAATGCAGGTGGTTCTGCTGCCCGATTCCAGCAGCCTCATCAGGATAATGGGAGCCTATGTGACACAGCGCCACCAACATTTGGTCAGGCACTAGTTTTTGGATCCTCTTGAGTATCTATGTCTCACTATATGCTAAAAGCAACTCAATACTATATATGGATACATCTGTGGTATTGGGGATTTCCTCCTCAGCTAGGTACGTAGAACCAATCCAACGTTATAGGTTGTTCAAGCTTGAACCTTAAAAGGATCTATCCCCACTTGGTGTCCTTATCTCTGAACTGGTATATCAACCATGGTGAACCCACAAAGAGTAGCAATTGCAGTAAAAATGCGACAACCCCTCACTGCTCATTTGCTTGCAAATGGCCTCAAAGCCCAGGGTGGTTCTGTAACATTTGTAGTCGAGGATCATCCAGCCTACAGAACAGAAATATTTTCTTCTTGGGTCACCTTTTCAGCAGTTGATGGGAACACTAATACATTTCATCACTACACACCTATTAACATACCTGCACAATACAGAGCTTATGCATGCCTTTATTGGCCACATACACACCGCATCCTGATGCAACAACAGGCTGAGGTTCGCCACTTATATACTGAGTTTGCACAATATACAGACTGTTAGTACACTTTGTAATGCAGGCATTAATACTAACCCAGCACGTGCTGCCCCAGTGCAACCACATGCAGTCATGCCAGGTATAAATCCTGCAACTGTACATTCAATCATGTGTAAGGTACCCGCCAAACGGGAGGAGATTTAGTTTTGGTTAGCTCAAAAAGCTAAGGGGGTCATTACAACATTGGCGGTAAAAGCTGATTACCGCCGTGCAGAAGACCGCCAACACACCACCGCGGCCGCGGAATTCCGCCACAGCTATTATGACCCACATCTCGGAATCCGACAAAATTCAGACACCCACACAAGCCTGCCACACCAAAGGTCAGTGATAAACTGGCGATAAGAAAACCTCCACCGTCACGCCATCAGAAATACGCCCACACTATCACGACACACGAATCCACGCAGCGGTCTTTCAACCGCGGTATTCCATTGGCGGTACACACCGCCGCGCTCAAAATACACACACATCTCCAAAACACAGCCACATCGTACAGTTCGAAATACACACACCTGATACACATACACACACCACTCCCACACACCCATTGCAATATAAAACACACACCCACCTCACCCACAAACCCCTACGACCACTATTACAGAGAGAAGGCCAGAGAGAGACACCACCATCCACAAACTAGCAGCCACAGGCACACAACACCATCACCCACACAACTTCCACGCACAAAACACCACACACCACTACATATCACCACACACACCACCCCACACATCACCTACACCACCCCATGGCACGGCAAAGACACCCCAGGTTTTCGGAGGAGGAGCTCAGGGTCATGGTGGAGGAAATCGTCCAGGTAGAGCCACAGCTATTTGGAGCACAGGTGCAGCACACCTCAATTGCAAGGAAGATGGAGCTATGGCGAAGGATAGTCGACAGGGTCAACGCAGTGGGACAGCACCCAAGAAATCGGGAGGACATCAGGAAGAGGTGGAACGACCTACGGGGAAGGTGCGTTCCGTGGTCTCAAGACACCACCAGGCGGTTCAGCGGACTGCCGGCGGACCCCCACCTCCTCACCCACAACTAACAACATGGGAGGAGCAGGTCTTGGCGATTCTGTATCTGAGGGCCTCGCAGGAGTCGGTGGAGGAATGGACTCCGGTAAGTCAAACCTTTAACAACCATATCCCCCACCCTACCTGCATGCTATCACATACCCCCACCCTCGCCCCCACCCTATCACTCCAACTCCTCACAAATGTACCAATATCACAAACCACACATCCCAACACCAAGCCCTGCATGCAACAACAACGCATGGACACCCATCACTAAAGCATGCCCACTGCATATACCCATACACCCCCCTAAACCATCATCACACAAGCCCCCACACAGGAATACCAGCACTGGGGTACACGGTCACCCACCCATTGCACACCATGACACACACAGATGCAATAATCATGCTTTTCCACCCCTGCAGGACCACTACCCAACGTCACCAGACAGGAGGGTCCAGACATCTCCATTCCTCCCAAAGAAGAGGCCCACAGTGATGACAGCACCTCTGTCCACCTGGATCTAGATGACCAGCCCGGACCATCGTGGGCCTCAGGACAGTCGGTTCCCCTCACACAGGCACAGGCCACCACAGACCTTCCCCCCTCTGGTAACACCAGCACAGCACCCACCCAGGGGGGCCAAACCTCTGTCCCCAGGACACGTCAATCAGCTGTGTGTCCACCACGACAGGGAACCCAAGATAACCCACCACCCCAACAACAACAGGGACCTGGGGGCAGTGGTAGTGGGCACACGGTCCAGGGGACGGAGGCCCAGGAACACAGGGGAACTGGGAGGTCTGCTGTGCGACAGGGGGCGGACCGGCCAAGGGAACCCACTCTCCACGAGGCCCTCTCCTCCATCATGGGAGCATACCACCACTCACAGGAGACGATGGCAACGGTGCTGGCCAAGTTTCAGGAGACCCAGCGCATGCAGGAGGAACAGTATTTGGGGTTCAGGGAGGAACTCAGAACCATCAGCTCTGTCCTGGGCACCATCGTAGGGGTGCTGAAGGAAATACTCAACACCAGGAGGGACACCGGGGCACTACAAGGGGCCCCTGACACTAGCATGGACGATGAACTGCCCACCACCTCCGCCGGCGCTAGTGGACAGGAGTCACCGCCACAGGACCACCACCCCAGCACCCCACCCCCTGCAGACAGAGAACCAACCTGCAAATTGTCCCTGAGATCCAGGAACAAGACAGAGCATGATGCCAAGACCCCCGCCAAGAAATGAGACCACCCTGATTGTCAAGCCACTGTCCCACTTTGTCACCCTGTCCATAGTGAAACTGCCCCAGCTCCACTTCCTGTGCCCATATGGGCAATGCACCTGTGAGACAAATAGACTGGACTCTGCCATGGACACTCCTCCTCCATCACCCCTCACCATTTGAATTCCCCCTCCAATATTATGTATGTAAATAAACACACCTAAAGCACCAAAAGATCTGGAGTCTGTCTGTGATTTCGAAATAGTGTATTTGCAATTACAATGACAACATTTTCAGGAAATATTAATGTCAGCATACCTATGTCACACAGCTCTAGTCCATGAGGAATCTAAGCAGATGACACACGTTGGCACCCACACCTGTGAAACCGTAAGGGACAGTGACAACTCACTGACCATACACTGGGTGAAATCGACAGACAGGATAGAGGTAGAAGTGTAAAAGTACTTGTCGTAGGCAGGAATGTATTCTCACCTGTGTTTCACTGGAAATATTGCTGGATGACTGAGTCCCTGTTGTCAATGTCTTCTTCCTCTGCTTTCTCCTCATCACTGTCCACAGGCTCCACAGCTGCCACAACACCGCCATCTGGACCATCGTCCTGCAGAAAAGGCACCTGTCGTTGCAAAGCCAAGTTATGAAGCATACAGCAGGCCACGATGATCTGGCACACCTTTTTTGGTGAGTAGAATAGGGATCCACCTGTCATATGGAGGCACCTAAACCTGGCCTCAGGAGGCCGAAGGTGCGTTCGATCACCCTCCTAGTCTGCCCATGGGCCTCATTGTAGCGTTCCTCTGCCCTGGTCCTGGGATTCCTCACTGGGGTCAGTAGCCATGACAGGTTGGGGTACCCAGAGTCACCTAATAGCCACACACGGTGCCTCTGGAGTTGACCCATCACATAAGGGATGCTGCTATTCCACATGATGTAGGCGTCATGCACTGAGCCAGGGAACATGGCATTCACATAGGAGATGTACTGGTCGGCCAAACATACCATCTGTACATTCATGGAATGATAACTGTTCCGGTTCATGTACACCTGTTCACTCCTGTGGGGGGGGGACCAAAGCCAAATGGGTCCCATCAACGGCACCTATGATGTTGGGGATATGTCCAAGGGCATAAAAGTCACCTTTCACTGTAGGCAAGTCCTCCACCTGAGGGAATACGATGTAGATCTGCATGTGCTTCAGCAGGGCAGGCAACACTCTGGAAAATACGTTGAAAAACATAGGCTGGGACATCCCTGATGCCATGGCCACAGTTGTTTGAAAAGACCCACTTGCAAGGAAATGGAGCACTGATAGCACCTGCACTTGAGGGGGGATTCCTGTGGGATGGCGGATTGCTGACATCAGGTCTGGCTCTAACTGGGTACACAGTTCCTGGATAGTGGCACTGTCAAACCTGTAGGTGATTATCAAATTTCTTTCCTCCATTGTCGACAGGTCCACCAGTGGTCGGTACACCTGAAGATTCCACCATCTCCTCACATGTCCCAGAGGACGGTGCCTATGAAGGACAACAGCGAGCACAGAGTCAAACAAGTTAGAGGTATGTACCCACAGACTACACAGAACACGATTCATACACAAAATCTGGCCTGTATGTGTGTTGAGAGTAGGCCTAGGTGCTACTAGGAATGCATTGTGACGCAGTTGGTAATTAGGCCATGTGGGCCCTTGAAATGGCGGCTGCCTGACCTCTAAAGTGGGACAATGGGATGTGAGGTAACTGCGCTGGCGTTGTACACCGTTGCGGTAGGCGGTCGAAGACCGCAGCGCACTGCTGCATTGGTTAACATTGGACCCTATGGGTCCCAGGAGCCAATGACGATGTACGCCGGCGGTGATGGTACGCACCGCCGCGGACGTGACCGCCGCGGACGTGACCGCCATTTTCTAGCTGTTGAATCACTCGATACCTGATCTTAGACAGGAGAGGACCTATACTGCTAGTGCTGCTGTGACCTCGGTCTGGAAGAGACAATGGCTCGTGCGTCTGGGGAAAGGGGCCCTGCCTTCACATCGGAGGAGTTGGAGAAGCTCGTCGACGGGGTCCTCCCTCAGTACACGCTACTCTACGGTCCTACAGACCAACAGGTAAGTACACAGGGAGCATGTTGTATGGGCTATGCCTGTGTGGAGAGGGCTGGTTGTAAGATGGAAGGGGGCAGATTTCTGAGTGCATGAAAGACGTTGGGTGCATGTGCCACATGGCAAGGGTAGGGATGGCGGCCACTCACTTTGAAGGCGCAGTTGGTAATGACTTCTCTTCTTCCCCTGTATATTTCATGTAGGTCAGCACCCACCAGAAGAAAGATATTTGGCGTGCCATCGCCAAGGACGTCCGGACCCTGGGGGTCCACCACAGACGGAGCACCCACTGCTGGAAGAGATGGGAGGACATTCGCAGCTGAAACAAGAAGACAGTGGAGGCTCAGCTGGGGATGGCCTCCCAATGTGGAAGGGGTGCCCGTCGAACCATGACCCCCCTGATGATCAGGATCCTGGCGGTGGCCTACCCGGAGTTGGATGGGCGCTTGAGGGCATCACAGCAGACACAAGGGGGTGAGTACACTCTCATTCAGCTGACTTTGCGTGCAGTGGAGGGGTCTGGGTGGGGGAGGAGGGCTGTGGGTTTCCCTAGGCCAGGGCGAGTTCCGTAGGCTAGGCCCCTTCGTAAGGCATGGCCCTGTGGCCCCCCCACCCCACCTCTGTAGAGTGCCAAGTACAGCTATTCATGCACCTGTGTCATCTATGTGTGCAGATGTTTGTAGGCCATATCCCAGGAATTGCACTGTAGAGCCCAACAGCGCGACGTAGTGCAGGGGGCTGCTGTGTCTGTCTTGTCCGCCAGCGGTAGCGGTAAGCCATGCACTCAACCTGTCTTTATTTTGTTTCCCCCCTTTTGTTACGGTCTCCCTGTTCTTGTGTGCATTAGCATCATCTGGCTGAGGAGCAGTGACACCAGAGCACGAGGGAGCTGCATCCCACATGGCCATGGAGGGCCACAGTACGGACTCTGAATACACCAGTGGGACGGAGGGCGAGGGGAGCACCATGGCGGTGACAGGAGCTGAAACCAGCGACACGGACTCGTCCTCCGATGGGAGCTCCCTTGTGGTGGCGGCAACATCTGTGCCCCCCACTTCTACAGGTACAGCCGCCAACCCCCCCCCCACCAGCACCGCCCTCCCAGCAGCCCCTCAGCCATTGTCCCGTGCTCGCTCACCCAGGAGAGTGCGCATCACCTTCGCCCCAGGCACCTCAGCCCCTGTCACCTCTGCTGCCCTCAGTGAGGAGGCCAGTGACCTCCTCAGGTCACTCACTGTTGGGCAGTCTACCATTTTGAATGCCATCCAGGGTGTAGAAAGGGAGTTGCAACAAACCAATGCATTCCTGGAGGGCATTCATTCTGGTCAGGCGGCCCTTCATCGAACCTTTCAAACTCTGGCCTCAGCACTGATGGCAGCCATTGTCCCTGTGTCTAGCCTCCCCCTCCAACTTCCTCCACCCAGACCCAATCCCCTGTACCACTGTGTATCCCAAGCACACCATCAGACCAGCCTGCACACACCTCACCACACAAGGGAAGCTCAGGCAAATATAAGCACCACACATCCACAGGCACTCACGCAAGCATCACACACATACAGACACAACAACATCTGCTGCCTCCACTGTGTCCCCCTCCTCCTCATCTTCCTCCTCCCTCCCAGTCTCGTTTACACTCACACCTGCATGCACTACCACTACACCCACTACGTACGACACCAGCACACCCACCACAACACCCCGCTCACATGCACTCACCACCCCCACTACCATTCACACATCCCCTGTGTCCTCTCCCAGTGTATCAGTGACGACCCCTCCGAAGATACACAAACGCAGGCACACACCCACCCAACATACATCCACCTCACGACAGCCTCCAGCGCATGCACCTGCACCCAAAGCCACAAAACATACACCTCCTGCAACCACCACCTCTTCCTCCACTCCCAAACCCCCTCCAGCTACCCGTCCCAGTGTCTCCATACAACTTTTCCTGTCCACCCTTAACCTATTTCCCACTACTGCCCCCCTGTCCAACTCATAGGTCCTGTACTAGCACCTCAGCCACAAAATCACCGGGACCAGTGGTGCCTGTTGTCACAGGTATGTGGAGTGCACCGGCCACCAGGCCAGCCAGTGTGTCACGAAGCCACAGCACAGCCAGTCCCCCCCTGTGAAGCACCAGAAGTTGGCCAGTGCCCGGCGGGAGAGGGGGAAGACTTCAGCCAGCCAAGCCGCTCACAAGGGTCCCGGGGGGAGTGTGGACTCAGCTGTGACTCCTCCCAAGGTGGGGAAGGGGCAGAAGAAAGCCGCAAAGTCTGGGAGGAGCAGCACGGCGGAGAAGACCGCCATCCACCCCGCTGGCCAGGAGGCCACCGCCAGCCCCATCGTCGCTGCCCAGGAGGCCACCGCCAGCCCCATCATCGCTGCCCAGGAGGGCCCCGCCAGCCCCATCATCGCTGCCCAGGAGGGCCCCGCCAGCCCCACCGTCGCTGCCCAGGAGGCCACCGCCAGTCCCATCATCGCTGCCCAGGAGGGCACCGCCAGCCCAATCGTCGCTGTCCAGGAGGACCCGGCCAGCCACAGCCCAGTTACCCAGGAGGGCCCGCCAGCCACAGCCCAGCTGCCCAGGAGGGCCCTGCCAGCCACAGCCCAGCTGCCCAGGAGGGCCCCACCAGCCATGGGCAATGAAGGACCGGCAAGTCAAGCACCGCTGAACAGGGCAAGGACCGCCAAGTCAAGCACCGCTGAACAGGGCAAGCACCGCTGAACAGGGCAAAGACCGGCAAGTCAAGCACCGCTGAACAGGGCAAGCAACGCTGAACAGGGCAAGGACCACCAAGTCAAGCACCGCTAAAACATGAGCAGCAGGGGCAGTGACGCAACTGGGACCGTCATGGGGTGAGTGATGCACTCTGGGCACCAGTCCCCCTCCAGAACCAGTGGAGACATGCATCAACTACCTCTGTCCTGCAAATGGATGAAGCACTCTGGGCACCAGTCCCCCTCCAGACCAGTGGAGACATGCATCCACTACCTCTGTCCTGCACAGGATGAAGCACTCTGGGCACCAATCCCCCTCCAGAACCAGTGGAGACATGCATCCATTTGAGAGACTGTGGCTTTGCACTCCCCAGGATGGTAAGGTGGGCAATCCACCCACTGTAGGATCTTGAGAGACTGTGGCTTTGCACTCCCCAGGATGCAGCAGTGGGCAAACCACCCACTGTAGGGACTTCAGAGACTGTGGCTTTGCACTTCCCAGGATGCAGCAGTGGGCAAACCACCCACTGCAGGGACTTCAGAGACTGTGGCTTTGCACTTCCCAGGATGCAGCAGCGGGCAAACCACCCACTGCAGGGACTTCAGAGACTGTGGCTTTGCACTCCCCAGGATGGTACAGTGGGCAAACCACCCACTGTAGAGACTTGTGAGACTGTGGCTTTGCACTCCCCAGGATGGTACAGTGGGCAAACCACCCACTGTAGAGACTTGTGAGACTGTGGCTTTGCACTTCCTAGGATGCAGCAGTGGGCAAACCACCCACTGTAGGGACTTCAGAGACTGTGGCTTTGCACTCCCCAGGATGGTACAGTGGGCAAACCACCACTGTAGAGACTTTTGAGACTGTGGCTTTGCACTCCCCAGGATGGTACAGTGGGCAAACCACCCACTGTAGAGACTTGTGAGACTGTGGCTTTGCACTCCCCAGGATGGAGCAGTGGGCAACCCACCCACTGTAGAGACTTGAGAGACTGTGGCTTTGCACTCTCCAGGATGGTACAGTGGGCAATCCACCCACTGTAGGGACTTCAGAGACTGTGGCTTTGCACTCCCCAGGATACATCAATGGGCATGGAGCCCCCTCGTGGGTCTGGCGTCGTGCACTCATCCGGCTGAGGTGCCCCCCCTTCTCTTCCCCCTGAGGTGCCTGTTGTATTTCTATCTGATGCCCCAGCAGTGTTCTCTCCAACATGTTCGGGTATCTTGTGTGGGCCTCGCCCATGCATTTTGGGCCCAGTGGTCCACGAACTATGAATGGTGCAATACCTGGACTAGTAATCGTGGTGTATATTTTATTAATAGTGTGTATATATATATATATATATATTTTTTTTTTTCTTACTGAATTTTGATATATTACAATGGTTACATTCATTTCCTTTTGTCTTTGCATTCTTTCGGGGGGTTCGGGGGGTGTTACTGTAATGTATAGATATGCATTGGTGTGTGTGTTGTAGTGGGTGAGGGTGGGGGTGGGGGTTGGGGTTTTGGTTGTGAGTGTCCCTGTTTTTTGCCTCCACCCTCCCCTATGTCGTAGGTGCAGTATTCACCATGGTCTTCGCCGCCGGCTTTGGTGCTCCTGGTACAGGAGCAGGAAGACTAGCGCAGGAAGAATATGGAGTTCCTGCTCCATGGTGTCCTCCTTACTCGTGGAGTGTGTAGAGGTGAGCGTTTTTCCTTCTAAATGCCTGTTTCCGCCGTGTTTTTATCTGCGGTGAATCCGCCCCGGAAAAGGTGGCGGATTGCCCTGTCATAATAGTGTGGGCGGTACATTGTCCTCCACCTGTCTGTTGGCGTTGACCGCCGAGCTGTTTGTTTGTACCGCCGTGGCGGTCAGAGTGTTAAAGTGGCTGTCTTTGTTGGCGGTTTCCGCCACGGTCGTAATTGCAAATTTTTTACCGCCGGCCTGTTGACGGTCTTACCGCCGCTTTAACACCGTCCGCCAGGGTTGTAATGACCACCTAAATGCGCTGGAAGCAGTTTTTCCCCAAGCAGGACCTCAGGATAAACATAGAACTCTCACTATATGCTTGCCACTTGGGATGGTTCCCAGTAGATAACTGCAATACTTGGGGCTCTGTATTTGCCAGGCACTATATTACCGTATACTGTACACCGACACTTGCCAATCTTCTGGAAATGCTAAAATAGATTCAAGAGGAATACGGGGCTGCCCTGGCCCTGGATTTGGGGATGTAAATAATGGGCAATTTTGCCACTGTGTCTTCAATAATTTTGAGTAAACTTAACAGGAAAGCAGTTGCACTAGCAGTGTGTATAGGGCTTTGGGACGTTTCTGTACAGGATCAAGAACGCGTGCTGCTGAAGATTATCTAGCATCAGTCGAGATAGTCTGGGGCCAGACCTATTAAACCACAATTACAGGGTAAATCTGACTAATATTCTACCAAGCAAGCACCAGTGGGTTCTAAAAAACACTGGGACCCCTCAGAATCGCTATAATCTTAGAAATAGAGGTAATATAAAAATGCCTGACAGATACCAATATACCGATACACTCCAATCTCATTCCTTTCAGGACTCACCAGATAAATGCAGTGAGAGGTGGGAGGTCAGAGCAGCAAACCGAGTATGTGAAACCAAGAAAGGACTCAGAACACTCGTCTGAAGTTTCTGTTAAGAAAGAAGAGAAACTCCGGATGAGAGCTTTATTGAAGAACAGGAAGTGGGCACTGGCACTGCTAGACAGCGCGGTAGAGGTCACAATAGTTCCGCGGAATCTTCAAGAGCATCTGGAGGTGAAAGCAACTGATGACTTCCTACAAGTTAAGACTGAGGAGATGCGTGTCTCCACACTTGACAGGGTATATAAAGTAAAATTACAATTAGAGTGAGACATTGAGCCCACAATAAATGCCATCTTGTGGGATAGCGTTGTTATCATTTATGGTATTTTGCTGGCCGAAAAGTATTGGCCACTAAAATGTTTCCGTAATCTCCCATATGGGGAAGAGGTAATTGAACCCTCTCTCTCGCCCCTTGTTCCTACAGAGCTCAGGGACGCTTACCCCATTGATTGGACATTGACAAAGGCACCTGTATTATTTTGCAACCATAGTGGGTGGGATAAAGATTCCCCCTTTCATATAATACCAATCAAATCTCGACCTCAACCCCAATATTCAATAAAGCATGAAGCTAAAGCACCTGTGAGGGAGATTCTCACACAGTTAGAGTACTAGGGCATAATTGAACCCTGTGTCTCACCAATGAACAATGTATTATTCCCCGTAGCTAAACAGGACATTCATTTAGAATAGTCTTAGACTAAGGACATTTTAACAGGCATACACTCATATTTGACTTACAAAATGCACACAGCACAGCACTTATAAACAATATACGCCCTAATTTATACTTTTTTTGCACCACATTACCATCATTTATTGACGCAAAAGTGTCACAAACTTACAAAAAACAATTGTATTTTGTAAGTTTGCGCCGCTTTTGCGTCACAAAATGACAGTAATGAGGTGCAAAGAAAGTATAATTCAGGGCCATAGTGTGCAAAAAATACAAAACAACCTTGGATATTTCCAATGGGTTTTCTGCCAAAACATAGGGCCTGATTCTTACCTTGCCGGGAGACCGCCGGTTTTCCACATCTGACCGCGGCCAAACCGCCGCAGTCAGAATGCCCTGCGGGGCACCGCCAGCCTGTTGGCGGTGCTCCCGCCAACCCTGGCCCCGGCGGTCCATGACCGCCGGGGTCAGAATGACCCCCATAGTGCCTGAAAGTAGGGATTTAACAAGTTTCAGGACTGTTTTCAGCTCGTGCTACTGCTATTTTACACAACATTGACCTGAGACGTTGTCCTACGTAGATGACATCTACATTTCGGATGATAGCCTCATACAACATGTAAAACAGGTTGACCGCATTGTTGTGGGATTTGCCGAAATAGGTTACAAATTCAAATTAAAAAAACAAAAAAAGCATTCCTTAGTGTCTTGTTTTTGGGATAAAATTTATCAGATGAAGGCAAGAGCGTAGCGCCCACATTTTTAGAGAGCTGCACACAATTACAACCTCCAAACACTATCAAAAAGCTCCATTCGTTGTTGGTATTTTTAATCTTTGGCAGACCACACATTCCAGATTATGCACAATGCATTATAGGACTATGGGGGTCATTCCAACCCTGGCGGTCGGTGTTAAAGCGGCGGCCAACCCGCCAACAGGTAGGCGGTCAAAAAAATGGAATTCTGACCCTGGCGGAAACCGCCAACACAGACCGCCACTTCAACACTCCGACCGCCACGGCGGGACAAACAAACAGCGCGGCGGTGACCGCCAACAGACAGACGGGAGACAATGTACCGCCCACCCTATCACAACTCACCAATCCGCCACCTTTTCCGGGGCGGGAGCCCCGCCAATAAAAACACAGCGGAAACAGACTACGAACTGGAAAACGCTCACCTCTACGCACCCCACGAGGAATCTGGACAGCATGGAACCAGAACTACACATCCTACCAGCTATTGTCTACCTGCTCCTCTACCAGGAGCACGAACGCCGGCGCAGAAGACAACGGTGAGTACTGCACCTACGACACAGGGGAGGGGGGAGGAGAAAAGATTACGGGCACACACATACGCGACACACCCACCCTCACCCACAACTACCTACACATCAATGCAGGGCAACAACTCAGAGTGACACCCCCCATCCCCCCCAGAAGAATGCCAAGACAAAATGAAATGATCATGAAATTCAAATATATTGTAAGTAAAAAATTATTTACAACATCTATAACTATATACACATATGTAAATTGTCCTGTCCAAATTCGGTTTCAGTCATTGTACGTGGGCCAATGGGCCTCAACACATGGGCAAAGCCCACACAGGAGACCCGAATCCATTGGAGAGAACACTGCAGGGGCATCAGATAGAAAAACTACAGGCACCTCAGGGGGAAGGGAAGGGGAGGCACCTCAGCCACATGAGTCCACGACGCCAGATCCATGAGGGGCCTCCATGGCCACTGTCCCATCCTGGGGAGTGCAAAGCCACAGTCTCACAAGTCTCGACAGTGGGTGGGTTGCCCACTGTGCCATCCTGGGGAGTGCAAAGCCACAGTCTCACAAGTCTCGACAGTGGGTGGCTTGCCCACTGTTACATCCTGGGGAGTGCAAAGCCACAGTCTCACAAGTCTCGACAGTGGGTGGCTTGCCCACTGTGCCATCCTGGGGAGTGCAAAGCCACAGTCTCTCAAGTGGATTACAGACTCCACTGGTTCTGGAGGAGGCATGGTGCCCAGAGTGCATCGTGCAGCCCTGCCCAACACAGATCCGGGCCTGCCCCTTCTGCCAATGGGCCAGCGGTGCTTGAGACGGCGGTGCCCAGCGGAGCGGTGCAGAGACGGCGGTGCCCAGCGGAGCGGTGCAGAGACGGCGGTGCCCAGAGGAGCGGTGCTTGAGTTGAAGGGCCCAGCGGAGCGGTGCTTGAGATGAAGGGCCCAGCAGAGCGGTGCTTGAGATGAAGGGCCCAGCGGAGCAGTGCTTGAGATGAAGGGCCCAGCGGAGCGGTGCTTGAGTTGAAGGGCCCAGCGGAGCGGTGCTTGAGTTGAAGGGCCCAGCGGAGCGGTGCTTGAGATGAAGGGCCCAGCGGAGCGGTGCTTGAGATGAAGGGCCCTGTTCAGCCGTTCTTCACTTGAAGGGCCCTGTTCAGCGGTCCTTGAGACGGCGGTGCCCTGTTCAGCGGTTCTTGTCTTGAAGGGCCCTCTTCAGCGGTTCTTGTCTTGAAGGGCCCTGTTCAGCGGTTCTTGTCTTGAAGGGCCCTGTTCAGCGGTGCTTGTCTTGAAGGGCCCTGTTCAGCGGTGCTTGTCTTGAAGGGCCCTGTTCAGCGGTTCTTGTCTTGAAGAGCCCTGTTCAGCGGTGCTTGTCTTGAAGGGCCCTGTTCAGCGGTGCTTGTCTTGAAGGGCCCTGTTCAGCGGTTCTTGAGACGGCGGTGCCCTGTTCAGCGGTTCTTGTCTTGAAGGGCCCTGTTCAGCGGTGCTTGTCTTGAAGGGCCCTGTTCAGCGGTTCTTGAGACGGCGGTGCCCTGTTCAGCGGTGATTGTCTTGAAGGGCCCTGTTCAGCGGTGCTTGTCTTGAAGGGCCCTGTTCAGCGGTTCTTGACATGTGTCTCCAGGGCACCATATCCGGCCAATATATGGAGTTCACTCGCCATCCGACTTCTCGCTTGCGGGGCCCTCCTGTGCTGGAGTCCCGGGCCCGTGGGTGTCCTCCTTCACACCCGGAATGGGGCTGGTGGGGCCCTCCTGGGCAGCTCGCCTGCTGCCGGACTTGTCGGCCGTGCTGCCCTTGCCATCCTTCCGTGATTCTCTGTGGCCCTTGCCTCCCTTTGTAGATGTGCCAGGTGGCACCCCACTTCCTGACGGTGCCAGGGTAGTGCCTTTGGAGGCTGCCGTCTCTGGCCTCTCGCGCCGGCCCTTGCCTTTCTTGGATTTTTTCCCAGGGGGTGGGCTGGCTGTCCCTTTACTGCTGGCCGATGTAGCTGCCCTTGAAGGTGGTGGACTCCAATATCCCTGTACTATGGTCCTTGTAGGTCCAGGGGTTGTGGTGGCTGAGGTGCTGATTGGACTCTTACGAGAAGGAGGGGGTGGGTCAGGTGATGGAAAGAGGTTAATTTTGGAGAGGAAAAACTTTTTAGGAGCAGTGGAAAGGGTAGGTGCAGTGGGTATGGGAGTGGAGGAAGAGGATGTGGTTGTAGGAGAGTCAAGTCTGGTGTCTTTGGGTGCAGGTGCTTGTGACGGAGGCTGTCGTGAGGTGGATGGCTGTTGGGTGGGTGGCTGCCTGCGTTTGTGTGGTTTGGAAGAGGGGGTGACACACACACTGGGAGAGGACACAGGGGACGTGTAAATGGCAGTGGGGGTGGTGACTGCACGTGTGCGGAGTGTTCTGGTGGGTGTGCTGGTGATGGACGTAGTGGCTGATGATGTTGTGCATGCAAGTGTGAGTGGAGACGTCACAGGGAGGGAGGAGGGAGACGAGGAGGAGGGGGACACAGAGGAGGCAGTGGCTGTTGGTATGTCTGCATGTGCCTGTTGCTTGTGTGAATGCTTCTGCGATGTGTGGTGCTTATGTCTGGATGAGCTGCCCTTGGGTGTTGAGGTGTGTGCAGGCTGGTCTGTAGGTGTGTCTGGGATAGGCAGAGGAACAGGGGAGTGGGACTGGGTGGAGGAAGTTGGAGGAGGGAGGCAGGAGACAGGGACAATGGCTGCCGTCAGTGCTGAGGCCAGAGCGTTGAACGATCGCTGATGGGCAGCCTGACCCGAATTAATGCCCTCCACGTATGCATTGCTCCGGTGCACCTCCCTTTCTACCCCCTGGATGGCATTCAAAAGGGTAGACTGCCCAACAATGAGCATCCTGAGGAGGTCAATGACCTCCTCACTGAGGGCAGCAGGGGTAACTGGGGCAGGGCCTGAGGTGCCTGGGGCGAAGGAGATGCCCGCCTTCGTGTGCGAGCGGGCACGGGGCGAACGCTGAGGGGCTGCTTGGAGGGCGGAGCTGGTGCGCTGGGTGCAAGGGAGCTCCCTTCCGAGGACGTGTCTGTGTCGCTGATGTCTCCACGTGTCCCCGTTGTGGAGCTCCCCTCGCCCTCCGTCTCACTGGTGAACTCCGAGTCGCACACATGACCCTCCAGGGCCATGTGAGATGCAGCTCCCTCGTGCTCCGATGCCACTTCTCCTCCTCCTGATGATGCTAATGCACACATGAACAGGAAGAGCAGCAAAAAAGGGGGAGAGAAAATAAAGACATGTTGAGTGCATGCATTGGCAACACAGTTGGCGGAGAGGACAGACACAGAAGCCCCCTGCACTACGCCGCGCACTTGGGGTACACTACTCAATCATTGGGACTTGGCCTACAAGCCTATGGACGACAACTGCACACATAGGTGACACAGGGCCATGGATAGCTGTACTTGGCACCCTACAGAGGTGGGGGGCGGGGGCACAGGGCCATGCCTTACGGAGGGGCCTAGCTTACAGAAATCGCCCTGGCCTAGGGAGACCCACAGCCCTCCTCCCCCACCCAGACACCTCCACTGCGCGCTAAGATAGCTGAATGTGCTGGTACTCACCCCCTTGTGTCTGCTGTGATGTCCTCACGCGCCCATCCAAATCTGGGTAGGCCACCGCCAGGATCCGAGACATCAGGGGGTCAATTGACGAGTGGCACCCCTCCTACGTTGGGAGGCCATCCCCAGCAGAGCCTCTGCGGTCTTCCTGCTCCCGCGGCGGATGTCCTCCCACCTCTTGCGGCAGTGGGTGCCCCGTCTGTTGTGGACCCCCAGGGTCCGGACGTCCTTGGCGATGGCACGCCAAATGTCGATTTTCTGATGGGCGCTGACCTATGTCAAATGTAAAGGGGGAGAAATAACATTGTCGTAATTTTCTGCATGCTCGATGTGAGTGGCCCCCCATCCCCACCCTTGCCATGTGGCACATGCTCTCATCCGTCGTTTGATGCATGCCTCAATCGCTCCCCTCCCCACCATCTTTCATCCACCCGACTCAACCCAGGCATTGCCCCCAAAGCATGCTCCCAGTGTACTTACCAGTTGGTCTGGAGGACCGTAGAGTAGCGCATACTGGGGGAGGACCCCATCCACGAGTTTCTCCAATTCTTCAGAAGTGAAGTCAGGGGCCCTTTCCCCAGTCGCAGCAGCCATTGTATCTTCCAGACCGAGGTCACAGCAGCACTTGCAGTATAGGTCGTCTCCTGTGGATGATCAGGTCTCGAGTGATTAAGCAGATAGAAAATGGCGGTCACGTCCGCGGCGGTGCGTACTGCGGCGGTGCGTACCGCGACCGCCGGCGCATTTCGTCATTGGCTCCTGAAACCCATAGGGTTCAATGTTAACCAATGCGTCTTTGCGCCGCGGTCTTCGACCGCCTACCGCCACGGTGTGCCACGCCAGCGCATTGACCTCACATCCCAATGTCACACTTCACAGGTCAGGCAGCCGCCATTTCAAGGGCCCACATGGCTTAATTTCTACTGCGTCACACATGCCTAGGCCTTGCATCGACACTCATACAAGCCATTCAATGCATTGAGAATCGTGTACTGTGCAAGCTGTGGGAACGTACCTGTGGGTTGATTGACTCTGGGCTCGCTGTTGTCCTTCCTAGGCACCGTCCGCTGGGACTTGCGAGGAGATGGAGGAATGTTCCCGTGTACAGACCGCTGGTGGACCTGTCGACAATGGAGGAACGACATGTCATTCTGACATACAGGCTTGACCGAGCCACCATACAGGAACTGTGTGCCCAGCTGGAGCCAGACCTGATGTCACCCATCCGCCAACCCACAGGGATCCCCCCTCTAGTGCAGATGCTGTCAGTACTCCATTTTTTGGCAAGTGGGTCATTTCAAACAACAGTGGCCATTTCATCAGGGATGTCCCAGCCTATGTTTTCAAAGGTGTTGTCCAGAGTGTTGTCTGCCCTGCTCAAACACATGCAGAGATACATCGTTTTCCCTGAGGTGGGGGATTTGCCTACAGTGAAGGGTGATTTCTATGCCCTTGGACATATTCCCAACATCATTGGTGCCATTGATGGGACACATGTGGCTTTGGTACCCCCCAGAGAAAGTGAACAGGTGTACAAGAACAGAAAAAGTTATCATTCCATGAATGTCCAGGTGGTCTGTTTGGCTGACCAGTACATCTCCCATGTAAATGCCAAGTTCCCTGGGTCAGTGCATGACACGTACATCATGCGAAATAGCAGCATCCCTTATGTGATGGAACAACTACAAAGACACCGTGTGTGGCTAATTGGTGACTCAGGTTACCCCAACCTGTTGTGGTTACTGACCCCAGTGAGGAATCCCAGGACAAGGGCAGAGGAACGGTATAATGAGGCCCATGGGCGTACTAGGAGGGTGATCGAGCGGACCTTCGGCCTCCTGAAGGCCAGGTTTAGGTGCCTGCATATGACAGGTGGATCCCTAATGTACTCACCAAAGAAGGTGTGCCAGATCATCGTGGCCTGCTGCATGCTTCACAACCTGGCTTTGCGACGCCAGGTGCCTTTTCTGCAGGAAGATGGTCCAGATGGTGGTGTTGTAGCAGCTGTGGATCCTGCGGAGAGTGAAGAGGAGGAAGACAAAGAGGACGACACAGACAACAGGGACACAGTGATACAGCAGTATTTTCAATAACACACAGGTAAGAATCAACACCGGCATTTTACATTTACTTACAGTCTCCTGCCTCTCTACTGTCTGTCCTGTCCTTTTCACCCAGTGTATGCTAACAGAGTTGTGACTTTCCCTTCCAATTTCAGAGATGTGGGCCCCACTGCGTGACCTCTGCTTTGTTTGCCCATGGACTACAGCTGTGTGACAGTGGTATGTTGTCATCACAATGTAACTGGTCATTTTGGCACATTTATGTCTAATACATATTTTCAAAAATACAGGCAGACTCCAGATTATTTTTGTGCAATAAGTGTGTTTATTAAAGTGCTCAATTTTGGAACATGGTTGAAAATCGTGATGGGTGATGGTGGAGGAATGTCCATGGCAGAGTCCAGATTCTCAGTCTCACAGGTGCATTGTCCATATGCCTGTGGAAGGTGGAGCAGGGGCAGTTTAAGGTTGGACAGGGTGACAATGTGGGACAGTGGGATGACATCAGGGGGTATCCTTTCCTGGCGGGGTCTTGGCATCCTACTCTGTCTTCTTCCTAGATCTCAGGCCACGCTTGCGGGTTGGTTCTTCTTCTGCAGGAGGTGGGGTTCTGGTGGCCTGTTCTTGTGTCGGGCCTCCTGTCCACTAGCGCCGGCGGAGGTGGTAGCCTGTTCCTGGTCCATGCTAGTGACAGGGGCCCTTTGTGGTGCCACATGGTCCCGCAATGTGCTGACAATCTGGTTGAGAGCCACTACGATGGTGCCCATTGCGGAACTAATGTTTCTCAGTTCTTCCCTGAACCCCATAAACTGTTCCTCCTGCAGTACCTGGATCTCCTGGAACCTGGCCAGGACCGTCGCCATCGTCTCCTGGGAGTGGTGGTATGCTCCCATGATGGAGGTGAGGGCCTCGTGGATAGTGGGTTCCCTGGGCCTGTCCCCCCCCTGTCGCACAACAGCCCTCCCAGTTCCCCTGTTTCACTGGGCCTCTGTCCCCTGGACCGTGTGCCCACTACCACTGCCCCCAGGTCCCTGTTGTTGTTGGGGTGGTGGGTTAACCTGGGTGCCCTGTAGTGGTGGACACACCGCTGATTGACGTGTCCTGGAGACAGAGGCATGGGCCCGCTGGGTGGGTGATGTGCTGGTGTTCCCAGAGGGGGGTAGGTCTGCTGTGGCCTGTGGCTGTCTGAGGGGAACCAACTGTCCCGAGGTCCCCGATGGGCCGGGCTGGTCATCTGGGTCCAGGGAGACAGAGCTGCTGTCATCACTGGGGGCCTCTTCTGGGGGTGGGATGGACATTTCTGGACCCTCCTGGGCGGTGTGGTGGCATTCGGGTCCTGCAGGGGTATAAGAGTATGGTTATTGCTTCTGTGTGTGCCAAAGCGTGCAATGGGTGGGTGCCCGTGTACCCCAGTGCTGGCATTCCTTTGTGGCGGCTGTTGTGATGGCGGTTCTGGGGGAGATGGGTATGTGCAGTGGGCATGCTTAGGTGATGGGTGTCGATGGTTTGTGGTGGCATGCAGGGTTTGGTGTTGGGATGGGTGGGTTGTGATGGTGAGACATTAGCAGGGAGGATGTGTGATGGGGGTGGGGGGGAGGGTGGAGGTATGAGTTGGCATGCTGGTGGGTGGGGGGGATGAAGTAGTTGAGATTAGACTTACCAGAGTCCATTCCTCCGCCTACTCCAGCGAGGCCCTCAGGATGCAGGATGTTCAAGACTTGCTCCTCCCATGCTGTAAATTCTGGGGGAGTAGGTGGGAGTCCGCCGCCAGACTTCTGCACCGCGATGTTGTGCCTTGATACCATGGAACGCACCTTCCCCCGTAGGTCGTTCCACCGCTTCCTGATGTCGTCCCGATTTTGTGGATGCTGTCCCACAGCGTTGACTCTGTCCACTATTCTTTGCCATAGCTCCATCTTCCTGGCAATGGTGGTGTGCTGCACCTGTGTCCCGAAGAGCTGGGGCTCTACCCGAACTATTTCCTCCACCATGACCCTGAGCTCTGCGTCTGAGAACCTGGGGTGTCTTGGTGGTGCCATGGGGTGGTGTGGATGAGGTGTGGGGTGGTGTTTGCGGTGATGAGTGTGGTGAGTGTAGTGGTGTGTGGTGTTTTGTGTGTGGTTGTTGTGTGGGTGATAGTGTAGTGTGTCTCTGTGTGATGGTGTTCTCTATTCTATGCTGTCTCTCTCTGGTCTTCGTCTCTGATTTGTGGTCGTAGGGGTTTGTGGGTGATGTGGGTGTGTGTTTTATAGTTAATTGGGTGTGTGGGAGTGTTGTGTGTATGTGTCTCAGGTGTGTGTATTTCAAATTGTCCAATGTGGCTGTGTTTTGTAAGTGTGTGTGTATTTTGACCGCGGCGGTGTGTACCGCCAATGGAATACCGCGGTTGAAAGACCGCCGCGTGGATTCGTGGGTCGTAATGGAATGGGCGTATTTCTGTTGGCGTGATGGTGGAGGTTTGGTCTTCGCCAGTTTAACGCTGGCCGTTGGTGTGGCGGACTTTTGTGGATGTCGGGTTTTTGGCGGTTTGCCTCTTGAGGGTCAGAATGACCGTGGCGGTTTACCGCGACCGCGGCGGTGTTGTGGTGGCCTTCTGACCGGCAGTAAGCTCCTTTTACCGCCGAGGTCAGAATGACCCCCTATGTGATTTAATATGTCCTGCTTTTTCAAGCAAATATTGGACCGTTGAACACACACGCATTCTCAGAGCATTGCAACAAGAAATGCTTGCAGCTAAACATTTACATACAAGGGACAACAAAACACACTTGGGGGGTGATTCTAAGTCTGGCGGGCGGCGGAGGCCACCCGCCAGACTTCCCCCTCCAAAATACCGCTCCGCGGTCGGAAGACCGCTGAGGGTATTCTGGGTTTTGCACTGGGCTGGCGGGCGACCGCCAAAAGGCCGCCCGCCAGCCCAGTGCAAAACTACCTTCCCACGAGGACGCCGGCTCCGAATGGAGCCGGCGGAGTGGGAAGGTGCGACGGGTGCAGTGGCACCCGTCGCGAATTTCACTGTCTGCAATGCAGACAGTGAAATTCTTTGTGGGGCCCTCTTACGGGGGCCCCTGCAGTGCCCATGCCATTGGCATGGGCACTGCAGGGGCCCCCAGGGGCCCCACGACAACCCATACCGCCATCCTGTTCCTGGCGGGCGAACCGCCAGGAACAGGATGGCGGTATGGGCTGTCAGAATCCCCATGGCGGCACAGCGAGCTGCGCCGCCATGGAGGATTCAAATGGGCAGCGGAAAACCGGCGGGAGACCGCCGGTTTTCCACTTCTGACCGCGGTCAAACCGCCGCGGTCAGAATGCCCAGCGGGGCACCGCCAGCCTGTTGGCGGTGCCCCCGTCATTTTAGCCCTGGCGGTCTTGGACCGCCAGAGTTAGAATGACCCCCTTGGTCATCAGAGTAATTGCTGGAGCTATTGGTTTCACCTATGTAATATTTAATGAGGGTGAGACCATACCGATTGCACACAAATCACATTTATATTTCACAGCAGAACAATGCTTTAATCCCACAGAGAAACTTCTCACTGCTTTTAAGATGTCTGTCATTAAAGAGAGACCTCTGGCTTAGTAGAAATGCATCATTGTCGTATCTTCGATCCCAACCATTGAGGCTGTCACCAAAGATAGCTTTCCTAACGCTAAATCACTACATCCACGTTGGATTCAATGGGCAATATCTCTGACGGCCACTGATGTTGACTATATTTTTGACCCAAAATTACAAACTCAAGAATTTTTGCAATATAAACTTGAATACACTTCCAGCAAACACATTTCCTATTGAACAATATTAAATAATTATGTATACTGATGGCTCAGCCCAACCTGCAGTAGGCACAAAACACCAATACTCCGCCGCTTGCGTGGTCGTGAGTGGCTACATGAAAGATGGTGAATTCCATCCACAACAAACTCACACGCAGACCTTAGGGGACTGCACTGCACAAATAGCAGAGTTCAAGGCTCTGGTCATGGCACTGGAAGACACACATCCAGAACAGATAACATTAATCATCTGTGATTTGTACTATTGTGTCCAGTCCTTCAATGAATATGTACGTTACTGGTGCCAGAATGGGTTCAGAGATTCAAAAGGCAACACCATCAAACACAGACTCCTGTGAGGAAAAGTAGCAGATCTGAAGGAAACGCTATCCAATGTCTATGTTGTACATACAGTGGAACATCAGCGTGTTGGAATACACGTTACTTGCAATACCTTGGTTGATGAAACAGCCAAGTCAGCAGTAGTAACAGGTTCTTTGCTGCAATAACTCATTCTAGAACAAAATTGGATGATGAAACACTGGCTGCTGTGAAAGCTTCAGCTGATGGCAAGCCCATGCCCAGGGCATATCCTGGCAAAAATTCCTACCGCATATCAAGCCTCAATACCGCCCTAGTAACAATACCAGGGGTGGGTGATCGTGTGATCCACAACAAAGATCCAGAGTTGATCAAAGCAGCGCATGAGGTAGTTGCTTCTGATTCCTTCGTTCCTCAGTTGGCTATAGAAGGCTATGACTATTGGCTGAAGTCGATTGACTTAACAAGTGTGTGGGGAACTAATAATTGGCAAATAAGGGGAAAGGAAGCTTTATTCAGAGCATGCCTGATACCTGTTCAAATGATATTTTTAAATGAAACAATACAACATGTAAGTTGTTTAGGATTGGATAAAATTAAGGACTTGAATACACCCAGTGTCTCTGCCCCTGCAAAATTTTACAAATGGAAAAAATAAATGAATGCAACTGAAGATCAGTTTAATGAGTGGGTCCAAAATGAAACATTTAACACATTACTTTCACATCGTGGTGGGTGGTTATTGTGGCCTGTGGACACAAATGTTTGTCATACACATTTTAACTCCCCGGGCGGGATTTAAACAAATAGGCCAGAGCATTCGGGTATAGTAACAACATACAAAGTAGAGAAATTATGCCAGCAATGGTTAAAAAGTTCCTTACCAGATGCAGTTAAGAAACACCTCAGTCTCCAGTCTAACAATACAGATGTGCAGGATTTCCAGTTAGGCCCCAGAAGACAATGTAGAAAGCACTTCTTATATGCAGTATATAATGAAATTTGGAAACTTTCCCAACAAGAAGGTGCTGCCCGGTTAAGGCAAATAAATCAGGAAAACTTACAGAAAGCACTAGCCGTTTTAGATAATGGGATTAACACCTTATCCGACCATATATACACTTTATACAACGTTGTTTTTTCTGCAATGGGCGCAGTGCAAAGCAACATGTCATCCTTTCAACATGGACAGAGACAGCTAAGGTCCATTACGCACTCAGGTTGGACGCTACAAACACAGATCGCATTCCCTGGAAGCAAGTTAGCGTAAGGGATATTTTTTCAACATTTAATTTAATACAACAACAACAAATAATGGCTAAGAAGGAAACGACTTATATCATGCTAAATATCGGAAAAATTGAAAAGTTGCCTTTTACTGTGACTGAAATACCATCTGCCGAATAGTTAATACACGGGTTATTAATCTGCCTATTTCAACACCTCAATTCAAATCCTGCTTGAAACACATTCCTGTAGGCAGATATGAAAGGCTGGGAGACAGTTACTTATACGAGGAGTAGGAGCTCCCCTATTCGTACAAATGTTTCAGTGACATGAAAGAATTCTTTCTTAGCTGCAGTAAATGCGTGACTTCTGTAAGCCATTCAATGGTTTGTAAGCAGCTGTCATTGCACAGGGGTGTAATGCTTCAGCAGTGAATTTAGCTTGCTATCTAAAGGGAGTTCCAGTCCCATTGATTGGACCTGCATTGCAGGTGCTCTCAACTGGAAGCTATGTACTCCTTAACAGTGAGAGCTGTTGTGGAATGCGAGCCAGAATAACCTATGTTGTTTCAGTCTCCAAAATTGTTACCTGTTGCCAGAATGTCCTTTTTCCTCCTAAACAACAGATGAAAATAGCTGATATTTGGCCACATATTGCTACTTCAAATATGAATTTTGACAAGTGGAGCAGACTCAAGGCTTTATTGTTTCAAGAACATGTGACGCTTACATCTGTGTGCAAGACCTATGCACTTCAAGTTGCAAGGTCATCTACAGAAATACAGTCCCTTTTAAGTACAAACCTTCCAAGACACCTTGGAGAACTTGTTAAATTAATATTTATGGATCAAATCTGTTTATTGGTATATAACATAGACGGACCAAATACAGAGCTCTGTGCCTACATCCGAATTGGCCGGCAATCAAGTTTAGCAGGAAATCCTGCCACACATGCTAAGAAACGGGCCTGTAAAGAAAGCCAACAGACATAATTAAACATATTCCCTTATCTCCAGAGCCCATCCCTTGGAGGCCGTCGCCCGTAACCGAGATGGCAAGACAGTCTGGTCCATGAGGGAACTAGAAACTCAAAAACAAACCAAAACACAAAATACAAAACTGTGCCTCCCCTTGCAGCCCCCAGCAGTACCTCTCTTTCTGACCCACCCCCTTGTCTCCTGCCCCCCAGGAGAGGCCCGAGCTCCATCCCCTCTCCTCTGCACCAGCTAGCCTCCTACTATCAGGCATCCCCCAGCAGCCCCAGCACCTTTAAGTATGCAGGGCAAGTCAATTAGTTGAATTCCATGGAGAGAATCTGAATGAACGGTCTCCAAATATTACAAACTTCTCCCACCCTCTTCCTAGACGCCAATGTTAGTTTCTCCATTGCCAAGATGAACCAAAGCTTATGAAGCCAGGAGGTATAAGTCGGGACCCTGTCCGATCCCCAAAGAGCAAGTATCGCCTGTAGCGCTGCGTTAAGAGCAAGAGCCATCTACCGTCCTCTCTGCGAGCGAAGAGGAAAGGTAAGAGGGTTGTGTAAGCCCAGAATAACATATGACAGCAATCTAGTAATCTCTGTCTGGAATACTCTCTCTATATCATGAAGAATGCCTTTCAAGTATCTGTATAATTTGGGACAATGCCATAGCAGGTGCAGCCCGTGCTGCCACATCCCCTCCAGCAAAGGTCAGACTTAGCAGAGTCCGATGCATGCACCCCAGCCGGGGTATAGTACCAATAAGTGGCAAGCTTGTAGGCAATCTCTGTCCCTGACGTGTTGTAAGCTGTGTGATGTGCTCTGTAGTGAACACTCTCCCACTCTTCCTCTGTTAGCTCCCTCCCCAACTCTTCTTCCCATCTCTTCTGCCCCTTGGTTTTAGCGGGCCGCGTCACCACCTGCAAGAGTTTGTACAATTCCGATATCATCCGTTTGTCATCTTTCTTTCCCAGAAGCCATTTCTCGAATGGTGTGAGCGGTCTAGCTACCGACGGCCTGATCGTCGGCTGGAGGGCCCAGTGACGGACCTGGTAGTACGTCAGCCTGTCTGCCTCCGTAAGCCTATATGTCTCCCTCATCTGGTCAAAAGGAATTACTCCATCCGCATCAAATATGCTGCCCACCCTTTTGCAGCCCCCTTCGTACCAGCGCTGGAAGTGCTCCACCTCAAGACCTGGGGCGAAGTCGGGGTTCTCGCCGATGGGAGGCATCGGGGAGGGGAAGGCCGTCAAACCCTGCTTCACTGCCACCACATCCCACACCTGGAGCGTCGTACCCATAACCGGAGAGGAATAAAGCCCAGACGCTCTATGCCTACGCCGGAGCCAGGGCTCCTTCCAAATATGAGACCCAGCCACAGCCTGGTCCATAAAACACCAGTGCTTTTCGGTGAGCGGTCGACTCCACTCCAGCAGGTAGCGCAGCTGGGCTGCTTGAAAATACCTCAGCAGGCAAGGAATTGCTAGGCCCCCCTCCTCCTAAGGACGATACAGAGCACAACGCAGCATCCGAGCAGGCTCCACCCATACGAATTTCAAGATTGCTGACTGGAGAGTCGCTATGGTACGCGGCGGCGGGGTCAGAGGGAGCGTCTGAAACACATAGAGTATGCGCGGCAAGACTGTCATCTTGACCGCGGAGACCCTGCCGAACCAGGAGAGCCTGTGTTTCCCCCACTTCTCCAGGTTCCTCAGTATCTCCCCAAGATAGGGAAGTATAGTGCATGCTAGAAGTTCTTGCCGCCGATGTTGCCAGGGCAATACCCAGGTAAGGTACATGGGACGTTGACATATAAAGGGGTATCGAGCCCGTAAGGCCTCCTCATGCGCTGGTAGAATTGACAAACTTAAGACTGGAGATTTCTGTGTATTCACTTTAAACCCAGATACCCCGCTGAACGCGCTAAGGGACTCCATGAGCGCAGGCAGTGAGACCATGGGATCCGCCAGCGTGAGAATCACATCATCAGCATACAGACTAATGAGGTGGAGGTCTCCCCCAAACTTGACGCCAGAAATATGAGTATCATCACGGAGACGCTGAGCAAGGGGCTCCATATAAAGCTCAAACAGTAGTGGGGAGAGCGGACACCCCTGCCTCGTCCCCCGCCCTGTTGGAAACGGAAACGACAAAGTCCCATTCACGCGGAACGCGGCCGTAGGCGCACAATAAATGCATTGACTCCAGGTCCGAAACGCCGGTCCAACCCCAAAGCACTCCAGCACCCAGAAGAGATAGGGCCAATGCACCCGATCGAACGCTTTCTCCGTGTCAATGGAGAGGAGGAGCACCTCCCTATGGGATCTATTAGTTTTGTCTATTAAGTGTGAGAGCCGCTTCGTGTTGTCTCCGCACTGTCGATGGGGAACGAAGCCCGCCTGATCCGGGTCAATGAGTCCCGGCATATAGGGATTAAGGCGCTGCGCTAGAATACCCGTGAACAACTTGCTATCAATATTTAGGAGCGAAATAGGCCGGTACGAACCACAGTCCTCCGGATTCTTTCCAGGCTTATTTATGACTGTAATGGTAGCCTCTAGCATGCTAGGCGAGAGGGATTCTGTTACTAAGAAGGAGTTAAAGAGCTGCACCAAAAGTGGGGCCAACTCTGGGCAGAAGGTCCTTTAGAAAAGCGCAGTAAAGCCGCCAGGACCAGGCGACCTCCCAACCGTAAGGCGAGAAATAGACGCGATCACCTCCTCTATTCGTATAGGCTGGTCAAGGGAGGCTGCATCTTGCTCACGGAGTGGGGAAATCTTACAACCCAGAGATAAGAGGCATGGTCCGCGTCGCTCCCCACATCCGCCGCATACAGCTCTCTATAAAAATCAGCAAACACCTCAGCTATTTGCAGATCTGTCCGTACCTCACCCCAAGAGGGGGACCGCACCATCTTTATAGCATTGGCCGATCGCTGGGCTCTCAATTTATGGGCAAGGAGTTTCCCACAGCGATTACCTCCTATGTAGAATTTATGTTTAAGCTGGGCAACCGCGTACTCTGCCCAATCCCAATCGAGCCGTTTCAGCTGGTGGCACGCCTTCTCCAATTCCCTCCACATCCTGGGGGCGCCCGTATGCTCATGAGAGTGCTCTAAAGCCGACAATTTCTGTTCTAACACCGCTCTCAGCTCTCTGCTAGCTTTATGATCCTTGGCCGAGAGTGATATCATCTCCCCCCAGATGACAACTTTCAGCGCCTCCCAAAGTGTCTCTAGGCTAGTCCTCCCATCGTCATTGTGAATAAGATAGTCAAGAATCACTTGTCGCAGTGCCTCCTCCACCGACCGAGACTGTAGTATGGCGTCCCTAAAACGCCAACTCAGGACCCGAGCTCGCCCACCATCAAGGTGGACCACCAGGGTAATAGGGGCATGATCTGTCAAGGCCCAAGGTTCAATCGTGATCTCCCTGTCTCAAGAACTAAGCTCTGAGGATGCTAGGAAAAAATTGATGCGTGTGTAAGTCTTGTAAGACGCCGAGTAGAATGAATAGTCCCAGAGAGTCGGGTGCGCCCTCCTCCAGACGTCCTCCAAGTCACAGCCAGCCAGCCACTGTCGCCCTGCCGGAGTCAGCGCCCCCGTCTGCCCTCAGTGGTGTCCAGAGCGGTCCAAATCATTGTCCATAACCATGTTGAAGTCCCCCCCTGTAAGTATAGCCCTGTCCGGTGTAGAGAGCATGGGGATATAGCTTGTCTCATGAATGATTCTTGCCGTTCATTGGGGGCATATAATGTGGCAATTGTGAAGTGGAATGACTCGACGTGCACTCTAATGGCCAGGAACCCACCCCTGACCTCATTTATCTTGGCAATTACCTCCCCAAGAAAGGCCCTCGAGATCAAGATCGCCACCCCAGCATGCTTCGTAGGAACAGAAGACCAAAATTGTTGGGGAAACCACCTGGAGCGCATGCGATGTCTGTAGACAACAAGTGCGTTTCTTGTAGCAAACATATATGGCTCTCAGATCACTCAAGGGCAGAGAGGATTGCCAACCTCTTGGCGGGACAATTAAGCCCCCGAACATTAAGGCTTAGACACCTAAAGGACATGAGTAATTGAGGGGATGAAGCTCCTCGACTGGAGACCTCCATCCAGGGGCAGCCTCCGTGTCCTACCCGGGGGAGGGCCTACCCACAAAAGAGCAGTGATCATGTCTCGGGCACCCAAGATTTCCAGGGGAAGCACAACAACATAAAACAAAGGTACACAACAGTTGTACATCTAACTCACACAAGTCCTCTATCGAACGTCCAAGAAAAGGCAAGTTCCAGACAGGGGTTGACCACACCTCACAAGGTTGTCACTTGGTGTCCACAGACTCCACCGCCCAGGCCCAATTCCAGCAGCTTCACCAACACTCTCAAACGACCCCAGACCACTGCAACGACCCTCAGGGACTGTCTGCATCTAAAATTGTGCAGACACGCTAAGATATCCGGAGGGCGCTCACTGGCCCTCCTATCCGACCTGCTCTGTGGACCCGGTCCAATGTGATCTCTTGTGTATCATGGGGACCCAGGATGAAGTGGAACAGCACCGTGACAAACTCTCTAATGTCTCCCCCTTCCGCCCCAGCCGGGGCTCCCCGGACCCGAATGTTGTGCCTTCTAGAGCGGTTTTCTAAATCCTCTGTCGCTATCTGCAGAAGCTCCTGTTGCTCACGAAGATGCAAGACCTCCTGTTGCAGTTGTTTGCTTCTTCCCCCCGGGAGATCTCGTTGTCTTCCATACTCAACACCCTTTCCCCGAGCAACGTAATGTTCGCTCACATATCCCGCATCTCTTGGGAAATGTCTCTACGCAGCTCCTGCAGATCCATCCTGAGAGAGTCAAATAAAGAGGTGAGAAAACCTTTCATGACCGGAGCCCCACCATCGTCCTCCGCCTCGCCCCGATCATCAAGCCCTCTCGCTAAGGCAGCCCCCTCAGCCGGCTTGCCCTGTGGCGGGTGAGACCTTGTCAGCATCTCCCTCACTGACTGGTCTCTCTTCGGATTAGAGGACGCCATCAGAGTCTTGTTCCACACCCGTTGTTGAGAGGAACCCAGCACCCGTTGCAGTGCTCCAATCTGCTCAGCTATCTGACACCCTTGCCGGGTCACCACCGCTCACTGGGGCTGTCCGCTCCCGCCCCATGCTCTCGATCCAGCCAAGGTAGAGCGACTGTCCTCACGGCCTCTGCCCCGTCAGGGCTGACCCATTATGGCCTGCCCCCGTTGCGGAGCCCACCACAGGACAGCCCATGACGACCAAGGCCCCGAGGGCTGCCTCTAGCCCAGTCACACTGCAACGCGGGCCGAAATGTCCCGCCGAGCTGCAGTTTCACTCTCTCCTTGAGCGCAACAGGGCCCTCTGCCCTTCAAAGCCCTAGGGGACCACGGGAGCTCCAACTCTCCCTCGCCATCTCACTGCAGCCCCAAACAGGCCTCCTCGGGGCCAACCGATCACCGCAGGGCCTGGAAGGCCGAGGCCACGTGCTGCTGCCTCCCAGTTGTGCCCCCCCGGCTCCATACCTCCGCGGCCCGACTGCTGCCGCCGACTCCTCTAGGACCAGCGCTCTGCTCCGAGCCCGGATTGGGCTCCTAGCCCCGTCACCTCCAGCAAGGCCGCTCCTCACGGCCGCAGCTCCCGTCCGCAGCGCCCGTGGCCCACGAGCGCGGCCCAGGCCCGCATTGCCTCTCGGCCCGGCCGCTCCCGCCGGACTGTCAGACGCCCGACCGATCCCCCGGCTCTGCCCGCAGGGCCTCTCCGTGTCCCCCGACCCCCGGGGTGGCCACATCGATGGTTGCCCGGGGCTGTGCTGTAGCTGGAAAGGCCCAGGCGGCGGAGCTCAGCAACACACGTCCGCTCACGCCACCATCTTGGCCATGCCCCTAAATTAATATTTAACACATCCAGTACTACTGGAATTGTGCATTTCTTTAAAGCTGTTGCCACTCGTTTCGTTCACACCTTTACCTCTATATTTGGTTTAATACCTTCAGCCACACTCAATATTTTTTTGTATTTTCAGGGGATTTCTGATTAGTTTGGATATATTAGGTGGAAAATTGCTGTTGCTATTTTGTATTCTCAATGGCTGTCCCTTCACAACAAAAAGGACTGAAAGCTCTTTCACCAGTGTAACTGTATCGTGAACGCATGAGTATTTCGGAGCACCACTCCTGGAAGAACTGGATGGTGACTGGTCCCTGTCATTCAGACAAGTTTTGGATTGCGTGGGGCCCTGTTTCGATACCTTTGGTGCCTTTTCGAATGTGCACTAAAAGTTTGTCTTTCTTTGTGGTGCTTACTTTTATTGGACACTAATATGTTAATTGTCTCGCTAAGGGCTCATTATCAGACGTGCATGTTGAAGGTGCGTTTGCTCATGCAGCTCTTAACTCAAAATTGGGCACCACACAAAATGCTGCTTCCTCAGCTGGAGCTCAGGCTTTGGAACATGAGTGCCCCTTCGTTTTCCTTGACAACAATTTGGCTACCTTACCACCTTCCAAAGTGGAACATTTCCTGGCTTCAATTGTCCCTGATATAATTGGTGATTTTAAAAATGATGTTGACTTTTAAATTTGGTTCTATTGGTACCACTGCTGATGTTTTGAATTGTCCCTTTTTAATGTGTAACCTGCTCAAGTGTCTTTTAACTTGTCATTCATGTATATATGTTCTCAAGGATAGCAGTTTTAGTTGTTTTATATTTTTTATGTTAGGCTTTTACCACTTTTGAACCGGCACGGGGAGTGTGTAGTATAGCTATTTTAGCCATTTTTTTTAGACACGTTGTTTTAGCAACTAAGCTCGCCATTCGTGCACTTTAACCTAGTTACACTTTATTCAGCTTCATTTTATTATTTTAGCACTGCCCACATTTGCTGTGCTGTTTTATTTTCTTTATCTAGTTGCTCTTTCGCCTAGAAAATCATTGCATTTCCAGTAAGTCATTCTTTTCATTTTGTGCTTTCCTCAAGGCTGCAGCCAGTTATATTTGTGGGCAAAGTTGTACGCTGTGTCTCCAACATTCATGAAAACATACAAATCCTTTTGTGGGGACATTTTCTCAGAACATCAGATGTTTTATTATAAAAACACTTCTCTGTCCCATACATGTTAGAGGGAGATTTCAGCCAGATGACCACAACCGCATTCTGATTGCAGATTGCCTTCACTACAGCTGCTTGCTTAGACTACCGGATCCCTGGCCTACATAGGGATGGTGACTTTCTAGACAACAGGCTTCCTTGCTCAGGTATGGGCGATGATGTTTTCCAGGGGTGAAACCTGAAGGGCGGATTAGGGCTTCTTACGCTGTACTCTATCATAGTTTAGGTGGGAACCACATATATTACTCCTAGTGAAAGTATGGTGGGACATTTCCTGTGTTTCACTCATCCTGTCACCATTTTGCTTCCATTTTATTCCATTCCATTTTATCATCCTAGCTATTGCAATTCATGTATTTTTATCTAAAATGCGGCTAATACAGTAAATCTTATTGAACCATTTTCTTCCTCTCCTTGCCTTTGCATATGTGAGACTAATGTAACTGAGAGAAAAGGATGAGATCTGATCAACCACAATTTCCCTGAGGAGTCATTTCTGTTATATGCCCGATTACCACAATCATCCCTGCTCTTGGGCACAGGTGAGGTGCTGCTAGTAAGCTGGAAACCCGGATTAGGCCGACAGTTGTCACATGGTGTGGGATTGGACTCAGTTCCCCACAATTCATCTGTTTCTGCCACCCGAATCTGTGACACTGGGAGGCTGCTTGGTGAGTCTGCCAGAAGCTCTGGATTACAGGCAGCTTGATTGGCCTTGTGGGTCAGAAGATCTTTAGTCGCCATATAGGTGTGAGTGGATTAAACATATTGCTGGTTAATCCCTGGTGTTAGGGATCCTGCAGGAGAGAGGCAACACTCATGCTCAGGTGATTCAGTCTTATTGGGTTTGTAGTACATTCCTATTCCAGAGGGGAGGTTTGGCTGTGCCTTCATGGTTTCCTTTGCTTCTGTGGGAGACAATTACAAAATACTGCTTCACTGTCATGTTTGTGACAGGGGAGTTCCGCCTGTTTTCTCCTGCCAGAGGTAGCTTGTGTCCCCAATGTTATTGACACTCTTGTAGTCTAAACTTTCAGAAGTATTGAGCTTCTTGTGTGTACCTAGCTGATGCTGCAGTGGTCACAAGCAAGTCATGGACTAGCTGGGGTTTAAACTGGGCTGGTCCTGGGGCAAAACTACTTGGACATAAGTTGTCAGCTGATAAATAGAAGATCTGCAGAGTTGTGGAGAGGAGAGTCTGAAAGATCTGACAGCCACCCTGCGACTGAGAAGGGTGGTATTCCCTGAGCCCCCGTCCCTGCAGACAGGCTGCAGGCAGCACTGCCTGTGGTGGTGACAGCAGCAAGATTCCCCAAATGTGCACAAGTCTATCCGGCCTAGCACCCGCTGCCTCTGTGCGACAAGCAGGAGCCAGAGTCTAATGTTTGCTGTCTGACCACACCCAATGCAATCCTCCAATTCTACGATATTTTACTGCTGAGCCACTGCTGCACTACTGCAGTGTATGCCTCCAGTTAACTTTCCATTTAAGCATCTGAAATTAAATATTCACCTTCATTTTTGCATCACTTTTGCTGAGGCTCATTTGGCTGCTTTGGACGCTTCAGCTATTGGGATTGTTAAGGGTTCATGGCATGGCTCGAGACTCCGACTTCAGCTGTGGCTTTAACCAATGCAGGCACATTTCTGCTCCTCCCTCTGCTCCCACCGTGGCTCACCTGCAGCCATGTTGGCAGGGAGGCTGGAAGGATTCATGCTGATGCCCATGCCGGCACTTTGCTGCACATGCTGCTCACACTGTGCAGCCCTCTCAGCCTCCCACTTGAAGTTGGAGGGAATTACCTGGAGCAAGCAGCAAATGGCGGCCTCAATCGGTATGGACAATTGGCAGAGTCAGATCACTGACAGCTGCGTCCTTCCTCACAAGCTGAGAAATAACTCCTCCTTCTTGCCTGATAGGTTTCGTTACCTCTGTGAATCAGTGTGGAAATACCTTGTCTATTTAAGATGACATTTGAGGTATTATTTTGTTCTTCTGGCGACCTGCAGACAGAAGGCTTGTGACTGGCAAAAATGTGCCCAGCAGGACAAACAAAATTGCAAGGTTTTAATCTCCATAGCTAACTTTCTTTTATTTTGCCAAGGCGTCTTTTCTCAGTTAAAGCTCATGTTTTTTTGTTTTTGCTGATGGGCGCGGTTCTAAAAAAATGACAATTATCTTGTTCTAAATATTTCAAAGAAACACTGTTTCTTTCTTGTGTGTGATTTCTGAAATGATGCTTTAAAACAATCATGCAGTACACCTCTGCCCCACTCCAATCCAAAACAATATGCCCCCTTCCAATCCAAAACAATCTTTCCCACTCCCATCTACCCAATTCCAATCTGCCCCACTCCAATCCAAAACTATCTGCCCCACTCCAGTCCAACACAATCTGCCCCACTCCAATCCACCTCACTCCAATCTTACCCACTCTAATCCAAAACAATCAGTCCCACTCCAGTTTGCCCCACTCCAATCCAAAACAATCTGTTCCACTCCAATCCAAAACAATACACACCACTTCATTAGGCAGCACTCTAATCCACCTCATCCCAGTCCACCAAATTTTATCCCAATTCACTCCACTCCAATCCACCCCACTCTCGTCCAATCCACCCCAATCCCATCCAATCCACCCCACTCCAATCCAATCCACATTACTCCAATCCAATCTATCCCACTTCGATACAAACCAGTCTGGCTGACTCCAATCTGCCACATTCCAACCCAAATCAATCTGCCCCAATCTTTCCCACACAATCCAAAACATCCTGCCCCACTGCAATCCATTTCAATCTGCCCTACTCCAGTCTGCCCCAGTCCAAAACGATCAACCACACTTAAATCAAAACAATATACCCACTCCAACCTACCCTACTTCAAACTGCCCTGCTCCAAACCCAAACAACCCACTCCATTCCAAAACAATCTGCCACACTCCAATTCACCCCAATCCATTTCACCTCACTTCACCTCACACCAATCCAATCCACCCACTCCATCTCAATTTGCCACACTCCAAACCACCCCACTCCAATCCAATCTACCCCACCCCAATCCACTCCAGTCTAATCCACCCCAATCCAGTCCAATTCACCCGACCCAGTCCAATCCACCCCACCTCACCTCACTCCTATTCAACCCACTCCAGTCTGATCCACCTCACTCCAGTCCGATTCACCTCACTCCAATCCAGTCCACTCCAATCCAACCCACCCCAATCCAAACTAATCTATTCCACCCCACTTCAATCCACCCCACTCCAGTCCGGTCTACCCCACTCCAGTCCAATCCACAACACTCCAATCAAGCCCAGCCCACTCCAATCCGTCCCACTACAGTCCAATTCAGTCCACTCTTCCCTAGGCAAATCCACCTCACTCCCATCCAATGAATCCAATCTACCCCACTGAAATCCAATCCACCCCACTCCAGTCCAATCCAATCCACCGGCCCCACCCCATTCCATTTCACCCCACCCCAATCCAATTTACCCCAGCCCTATCATGACAATTTCAACCACCCACCCCAATCCAATGTAATCCACCCCACTCAAATCCACCTAATCCAATCCACTCCATTCAATTACACCCCACTCCAACCCACCCCAATTCACCCTACTCCACTGCAGTCTACTCCAGTCCAATCCAACCCACTCCACCACACTCTACTCCGACCCACAACACTCCAGTGAAGCCCAGCCCACTCCAATCCACCTCGTACCTACTCCAATCAACCCCACTCAATGACCCATACTCTACCTCAATCCTATCCACCCCACTCTAATACAATACACTCAACCCCACTCTACTGAAATCCAATCCACACCACTCCTCAATCCACTCCAACCTATCCCACCCTATTCCACTCCACTTGGCCACCGAACCACTGAACTCTACTCCCCTCTACTCAACTCTACAACACTCTACTCCTACTCCACTCAATGACACGCCAACAAATGCACTCTACAACACTCTACTGCCCCACTTCACTCTGACACTCCACACCACTAACTTTTAGCCATGCTGAACGGCAGCAGAAAAGGCATACAACATTGCAAAAACACACTGCTAAAGCCAATAGTTCTCGTGTAGGCAAGACCTATTGGCTTAGCCAATGCTTGTTGCAGGAGCTGTGATCATTGCTTTTGTAACAGCTGTTGTCTTTGTTACAGTTCGTGTTGAGGAGGTTGTTATGGTTGCTGCTGTAGCCCCTGCTGAAGTGTAGGTACATGTCATTGGGAGCAAAATTTGTGTCAGGGAAGTGTCAGTGCAGTTGAGGTAATGAGCTACGTTTTTACCACCGCCCACAAATGCCATAACACAATGCAAGATGTGGAGGTGCCATTTTTAAGTTAACAAAACTGCATGATTGTAGCGTGGAAACTGGTTTCCACAAGTCTGTTGTTATGCTGTAAATATCAGAAACTTGAACAACTTTAGACGCAAGAGCAAGCACGTCAATGTTCTGTTAATATTGTAGCTCTATTTCATTACTTCCAAATTTTACAAAGTTCAATCAGTTCTGTGCTAATAGATCAATAGTCACTAGCTACCTAAATGTGTTAGCCAATAACACACTTGTTCAGATCTAGCTGACAATTTTTAGACATGCACAGAGTTCATAGAAGTCGGAACCCTTGTTTGTACTGCTGTCAATGTCTCCTGACTTATTTCAGCTCCATGACAAGAGCTGGAGTCAGCTGCGACGAGAGGCTCTCGTTGGAAGCAGAGACTGCATACAAATCAAAACAGACAACTAATCTCAGCGTGTGAGTTTAATTAAATACTGTACAGATTTACTTACAGGACAAAATCCAGTCTCATTAACAT